>NC_057934.1:50517398-50817398 GCF_018555375.3 Anguilla rostrata
GCTCCTGGTCAGCAGACATACACAGACACACAGCCTCCTGAGTACAGGTCCTTTTTTCAAATCCTGGATGGAGTACATATAGATACTACTGTTTTTTGAACAGATATAGTCTGAAATATTCAAAGAGGTCTTATTAAAATAATTGAATACATACATACTGTATATCTTAAAGTGATCATTATTTCGAAATGAGTATGAAGTAGTTCTGATAAATTGTATTATAATGAAATGAATTTTAGCAGGCAGTTGCATAATTATCCAGAATTCGAAAGAAACTTGTCTTTGTTAGCATTCCTTCTCATTTGGAATCCTCCTCTACTATTATGTAATTAGTAATTACACTCATTAACTCATTGAGAACCACTGAATATATTTATATTTAAAATATTTAACATTTCAGCCTTTGTTACATCTCAGTAATTTCAAGTAATATTAATTTTGTTGTATTTGTTTTAAATATTTCAAAGTAATATTTGTTTTTTGGGATAAATAGCTGAATATTTTAACTAATATTTTATTTAGTTGAACTTACTTATTTGAATATACTTCAGTTATCTGTAAGGGTTATTCACAAATACACAATTTGAAATCGGCAAACTGGCACTGAATGAGTTAAAGAACATGAGTGGGAATATGTCTGGGTGACTCATAAATGATTCAAGTTCTTGCTTTATCTTGTTTTATCTATGTTGTCAACCACAGCACTCTATTTTAGAAAAAACATCTGTAATTTTTACTAATCTAATCCAAAAAGAGTGAAATATCAAATACCTCTTGACCTTGGAGGAACTATGAACATTTTATGCACGTAAGTTATTACAGGCAGTTAAGTGAATATAATCGAACTTTTATTGTCAATATTGAGGGCTTGATGAAATCACAGATAAAACTAGACACCATTCAGTATGAAATGTTGGGAATGACAACTTAAACTAAAGATCCACAATGTTCTTTTTATGATATGTATAGATTGGAATGGAGGCAATATTCATTTTAAAATTAATTCAAAACAACTAGTTTCATACTTCACACTTTCATATATTCTGTTCATTACTGCCAATATGCAGCAGTTTGAATTGCAACCATGAGCTTAACCCCACCCCACCCCAAACCATAACTTTCATTGCTTAACAGATTCCAGAAGCCAGTCCACACTAACATAATAAAGTAACCATTATTTGGCCCATACCTCATGTCCAGTCCACACTAACATAATAAAGTAACCATTATTTTGGCCCATACCTCATGTCCAGTCCACACTAACATAATAAAGTAACCATTATTTCAGCCCATACCTCATGTCCAGTCCACACTAACATAATAAAGTAACCATTATTTTGGCCCATACCTCATGTCCAGTCCACACTAACATAATAAAGTAACCATTATTTTGGCCCATACCTCATGTCCAGTCCACACTAACATAATAAAGTAACCATTATTTTGGCTCATACCTCATGTCCAGTCCGTTGAGAAATAGGATGCGGTCTCCAGTTTTAAGGCCAGACTTCTCTGCTGGACTACCTGCAGAATGAAAAAAGATGAAGGAGGGAGAAAGTGAGGGAATATAGTGATTTATGTCTACTGGCTGACAGTATGATGAGTGCGTTCACATGCAGCCTTCTTTGGGAATACAGAATAGCATCGTAACTCGTAGCAGCCAAATAAAGGAACTCTTGTGCCAACATTTATGCGTGTGACACATCCACTCATGTACATGTACTCTCATCTGAAGGTTGGTTGTGAATGGTTGTGGTGACTTCAGGCACTGCATGCCCACACCATGTTCCTCTGCCACCCCCTCAGGCCTGCTGAGTCAGCCTAGCCTGGGCTGAGTATATCCCTGATGTGGGCGGTTGTCGTCATACAAACACTCACGCCCACTCTTTCTCCAAAAATCTGCACAGCATGCTCTCCCCAAACTCTACACAGTATTAGGTACTGTTTTCTTTACAACTCAACAGTATCTCACTCCCTCCCTAAAACAATGTGCGCAATATCACGTACACTACCTCCTTCTGAAATATTCCATACAATATCCTGAATCTTTACAGTATCAGGTATGATCATTCTCAGTATCCTTGCTTCTCTTTGTAAAAAAAAAAAAAAAACACACAAATCTCAGCTGCAAGAAAAATATATCTTGGATTCAGGCTTAAAATGAATATATAAATTAAATAAGTAAATAAATATAAAAACTGATAATAATAATCCTGATTATAATAATCCTGATTTTCTTGTTTAAATTAGACATTGATGTCCCTACACTGGGGATACCCACTAGAAGCCTAGCTTGAAATATATGAACCCAGCTGGCAAAATGTCTGTCTCCAGGTTGCCCACTACAGTATATATATGTACTTACTGTGATGTGCAACCTGGATGATTATGAGGCGTGTCCCAAAAATATTTACACACCATCCTGTATTTATAATATACTTTCATTAGCAATGGTCAAGAAAACACAAAAAAATGGTATTGAGGAAAACAGGACTCCTCAGTACATAAAAATATTAGCAAATATATTTGGGGCAGCAGTTTAGCACAATAGTTAGCAAACTGGCCTTGTACCTTGTAGGTTTGATCCCCAGTGGGGCACTCTCATTGTAGCTGTGAGCATGGTACTTTATCTGAATTACTTCAGTACATATCCAGCTGTATATAATGACTGTATGTAAAATGAATGTAAGCTGGACAAGAGCATTTGCCAAACGTGTAAAACGAAATATAGTGTGATGTACTGCATACAGCACCATACCTGAAATGACTGAGTCTATCCACACAGGAGCATGACCACGCAGAGTAAATCCAAAACTCTTGTTTCCTCTGTACACCCGCAATGTCCTATAATAGTAAACAGGAGATATATGTTGCATTACAGTACATTCAAATTGCAGAGAAATGTGGACAGAACAATGAGCTGAAACAGTAGGACAACAGCCTTCAGCCATTCTTGTAAAGATCCTTTTTAGGGATAAATAAGAATTTGTGGATATATATGGGCAAATTATTGGCTTCTTGTTGATTTTATGGGTGACTTATAGCAGGCGAACCTCATGGCTAGAGGTGGGGGGGTTTTTTTCAATGTACTTTCAATTACTGATTTTAGCCAATCACAGTGTTGCGCTGTAAATAGGGAATCTTGTATATTTGTTTTAATGATTTATATGGTACTTCCTACATTTATGCTGAGTAAATTTCAGCTAAGGGATTTTCCTGCTTTGTCAATGCTTTGATAATATATTTAATGAGAAAAAATGTACTAGCTGAGGCTGGTTACATAAATATGTGTACTTGCACAAATTACCCATAGTACTATATGGGAAAGGGAAACCTATTAACAAGTCATGAACTAGAAAATGCTTCCACCAAAGGGAATTACAAATATGATCAGCCAAAGATGTATTCTGCAGGCTATTTAAAAATTCATATTCACAGCTGTCAACATGATAAGCACACAGTTTTTGCTCGTCTCTCATTTCTGTCAAACAAAATTTAAAAATACAAATGTGGGGAAATTAAAATGAATGCAAAAATGTCCTAGAGAAGTGTTGCAGGCAATGTATTAACAACATATCATTACGCCTAGATTCCATAAGTCCTCCTGTGAACATCCTTCAGATCAATATTAAGTGTATTGCGTGGTTGCTGTGGAAACCCCTCAAGGCTACACAAAGAGATGTTGCATAAATAAACATGGGGGAAAAAATCCCTTCGTGATACGTCCTCTTACCATCCATACACAATTGTGTCATGAAGCAAAATGGCAGTTGGGGTTTGAATATATATTGTATTTAAAAGAAGTGACCATGCTGAGCAAAGCTGTAGATACTATTGAGTGAAACAGATGAAAAGCCGTGGCCCTACTGATGAAACAATGGCGCTGGGGGGTACTGTTAATGGAACTGGGCTTTCTCATGCTCTGATGGGACCCCAGTCTGCTCACACCTTAAACAAGCTGTGTGCCCTGGTGCCTGATCTGCTCATTTCATACAGTTTTCTCCAGGGATTATTTTGTTGGATTTCTTTGCATTTTGGAGCATTACATTGTGGAAGGACAAATGAGTTCCATCAGAAAATCTGCCCTTTGACCTGGGCCTATATAAAATATGAATAATCTGTGTTTATAATCAGTTTTATTAATACCTCTGAAACCTGGTGCTTCTCAAGATGAGCTCTTATGTTTGTGCTAACATATGGAGCACAGAATTAACATAGAGAAAACTGGAGCTGGGAGATTGGTTTTTAAATGGCAGCACAAAGCAAATAAAACAGCTTGTGAGGATTTACATAATATGCACAAAAAGTACAGTAACTTACATGTGTATCTGTATATTTAAAAGTTTGACATAGATACCTTTAAAGCATTGTGGTATGCATAAGTCCCTCTGTTTAATATGTTCATTTGTGATGGTCTACCCTCACAAAAAATGTTCATAAAAGTAATTTGTTATTTACTCAGATGCATTAACCATCCAAATAATCCTGCTTCTCTAAATCTGCTTCATATTCTACACACTCCTGTGGTAATCTCTTCATGGTAGTCTCATGAGCAGTTTGATCTGTTAAATTGAACAGACTTTATGTAATATTGTAATTCAATTAGGAGATTAGGGCCAAGGGAACCCCTTCCCCCAAAAAGATGGGGGTGCATACTGTTGTCCATAGTGGTAGAAAAAAGCTTCGTACAAATAAGACCTTTTTCACACCACTGAAGACAAATTCTGATTATAGTGATACAAAAGGGTTCATGAATGTATGCCCCAATTCCAACTAGAAACAGAATTTGAGTCAAGAATTTGCGTTCCTGTGAAAACAGTCATGATGTTCCTCTTACCAGGGAAGTACATCCTGTTTTCAAAGCAATGCTAAAATAGGCTGAATACTGACTCCCACTCAGTCCCTATCCCACGCAGTAGCACCTGCTTGCTGTAGCGAGTAATATTGTAGAAACAAAGCACATTTACTGCAAACAGTCAGTAATGCGGGAGCAATGACTAACCACCAGGAATATATTTTTGATTCGGTTTGCTTAAAGCATCTGTCAGGAAGGTGTAAGTGTCTTCATCTGTACGTGCGCTGCATTCTAGTGATGTATAAACAAGCCGTATTACGAGTCCATTGCATTCAGAATAGCTGACATTTAATGCACTTCACGGTCAGTCCATAATTGGAATCTGATTTGGAAGGTTGCGGGGGAGGAGTTGAGTGAGGAGGTGAGTGAGGAGGCGGGGGAGGAGGTGAGAGGCACTGACCTGCGGTTGGTTGCGGCGGCTGAGTGCCCGGGGGTCAGTGAGGCGGTCTTCCTCAGGTTTCGGTCGGAGGGCTCGCTGTCGTCCCCGACAGGCCGGGGGACGGAGCTGGCCCGCGTGGACACCAGCAGCCGCTCGGGGTGGTCCTCGCTCCGGCTACGGCGCAGTCGGTTCTGGCCCGGTTCGCCGAGCCCCTTCCCCCGGCACACCCGGTTGATGAGGCTCTGGGAGACCACCTCGTCGAAGCGCTGCCGGTGTTTCTTGGGGATGAAGATCCTGGCGAACATCACAAAACGAAAAGCACATCAGAGAGAGGCAGGAAATCTGCTCTGCCACGGCCGCGGGGCTGCAGGCTACCAGATGGCCTCCTTTGGCCGTCTGCAGACAAACATTGTTGGGTAGGTCACGCTTTTGATCCGGACATAGCCACGAGAGGTAGAGGCAGAATACTGTGAGGAAGAAATGTTCTGCTTGCGTGGGAAAATCCTGGTTCAAACTGCTTAAAAAAGGAGAAAAAAACCAGACGGAACCACAAAGTGATGATAGGATTGTAGTGGACCATTCAGCATCCAGCTTGGGAAAAACTCCATCATTCGCTTAATTGTAATCGTAATCATTGTTTTAAAGAAATACGTAGAAAAAAAGACCAAATTTGGCCTGTTCCATTATGTTGACAGAAAAATAACAACTGATCAAATTTTCCAAAAGAATGCAGGAGTGTAGCCCAGAAAGAAAATGCCAGGAAAGCTTTTATCTGTTTTTCAGCGGAGCTCTGTAATCCTCGGGGGAAATGGTGATGTGGAGATGGAGGTGGAGAGAGAGGTGGAGAGAGAGGGAGATCTCTGTGGAAGCTCTCAGAATCCCCTGTGCAGTATACGGAGCCCCAGAGCACAGCGTCTCTCACTGAGGCTCTCTCCTCACGCACTCCGGGCGCAAATTCCACAGTGCAGCAACAGTGCAAGGTGTGGGTGGCAGCACAGTATTACACTACCACCTCTAGAGAATGCTCTACGCCCCCCCCCATCCCCCCCTTCCTGCAGTAAATGAGCTCATTCGGAGCCGCCTGCTATATTGAGGCATTCCTGTAGGCTGGCAGTCTGCCTTTCAGTCAGACCCCGGAACAGAAGTTTTAGCCTGTTTGGCTATGTTCATTTTGTTTGTGGATTATTTCTGAACTGGCGAAGTCAGCATCACGCGGTGCCTCACACCGCACAGCACTTCCCCAGGGAGGAGGTGCAGCGGGGAACGGAGGAATCCAGAGCTGCTCCACGGCTCATTAATGACAGCAGGCAGACGTCTCACTACTTAGATGGCCAGTGTCACTACTGGACTGCTGTTTTATATGACTGCGGGAAAAGCAACAGTTAGCACAAATACGACACACCTATGTTTGTGTCTCAAAAGGCAGAGAACACTATTGGACACATCTCCAGACATGCTGAATCCTGATTTTTGATAAGACCTAACTGACAAAATCCATTGTATGAGAGCACAAATACTGTATTTTTGCTTGTGCGGGGGGAGAAAGTATCCCAGTATGGAATTAGTTACTTTCCTCCTCCCCCTTGAAAGAATAATACTTCTCATTGCAAACAATGTCTGTAAAGGCAGAACATGCCGTTAGAAAAAAAAGATGTCTCTTCTCTTCAACCCTCCTCTTCAATGGCATAATCTTTGCTGTCAAAAGCATTGTATGCATTGACAGCTATCGTTGCTGTATTGTTCATATTTTACTGAGCAGGGAAACACACTGGGATGATTTCATCTTGAGTGTCCTGAATTACATTATGCATTTAGCATACATGTAAAAACGCGTATATAATTGCTATGTTGAACTGTATATATAGCTGATCACAACCCATAATTATCCTTATGGTGTGAAAATAAAACACCTTTATACATATTGCTATTGCATCTTCCTGCTCATAACTCTACATTGCATATGTGGCATTTGCAGAACTGCACTACCTTTCCAAGAGTATGTGAACACCACTTTTAATTCATGGTTTTCAAGGGTTTAAAAAAAAAAGCTTCTCCACTGGGTATGCACTACTCTTAAATAAAGCTTTATAGCTTTGTGGCAACTCAGCAGAGAGATTATGGCATTATTTGAAAGGCACATGTACCATCAAGACTATGTATCAAAATTTAGAAAATATGTGAAGAATTACTCATGATATACACATAATGTACATAAAAATACAATACTGTTTATTTCACAAAATCCATATCAGCTAGCAGCAAAAAAATCATACATGGTTTACCCCAACTTGTTTCCCAAAAAATTGTGCAGATAACTAAAAGCACTGAATTTTTTTCTGAAGGGTCTTTCCTAAATGTCCAAAAACCTCTCCAAATTGCACATTATGGGTAATGTTTTGAACATATCTATACCCCAAACAAGGTTTTCTTCACTCTTCAGAATCATATATTGTGAACAGAGAACAGAGGGGAATCAATTCTTGCTGAAAGCAGTAGGAGGAGTAGCATACAGAATGTTGATGTGGAATAAGAAGAAATAATGAGGAGAACACTGCACTCACTTTTTCAGTTAACTTTAATGCCCTCCAGTTGGGGCTATAGCTTCGAGCAAATCTCCACTTTATAAATATGAAAATAAAGCATCTAACTGAGATCTGAATTTCCAAGCTCTTCAATTACTTCTGTATCACAGCGTAAAACCATGTTTGTTGCTCATTTTTTAATAAAATGCAGATCTTTGCTTCATCCCTATTCTGTGGAGGCAGGAGGGAAAGGGATGAAATTCACCTCGGAAAAGAAACCTGTTACATTGCTTTGGAATGTAGTTACTATGATACATTTTCTCAACTGCAACAAGCACACAATTACCATAGCAACTGGCACTTGCAAGCAAATTACACTATACTAAATAGTAATACAGAATCTCTCATGATGTACCAAGGAGGAGATATTGTACTGGACTATACATGTTATCCTACATGGATGTTGATATTATTAATAATAAGAATAATAATAATAATACCCACTTTCTGATACCTCAAAAATAAAAAAGAAAGAAAATTCATGGGAGCCACATGCTGGGCAAAAAGAGTGTGAACAGCTTACCCAAATGTAGCAAGGACACATGTGATGTGTTTCTTGGATATAGCTAATTTTATGGCATGCATGACTCATAAATTGTAGCAGCCTATTGAGCGGATGACACAATACAACTCCCTGATTCTAACCATCTATACCTATACTCAAATGTGATTTTCACAAATTGTACCTGGGCTCTGGGCTCTTAGGCCTGAGGTCATTGAGGTCATTTGCTGCCATGAGAAGGCCTTAAGCAGATGTTTGCATTTCTGGGGCAAAACATGCCTCTTTGACACCATTGTACCTATTTTCATCATTATATTTGATATAACTACACCCCCTACTTCTAGATCTATTAGAAGTGGATGTGTACCAACCTGCTGACATTACGCTGTGTCCACACATATAACATTACATAACATATATAACATGATGAGAACAGGCCATTCACCCCAACAATGCTCGCCATTTTCCTGACTAAAATAGTGCTCTGATTACCTACAGACTAAATAGTATACATTGTATCAAGCCTAGTCTCGAAAATCCCCAGAATTTCTGCCTCTAACACATGACCTGGCAGGCTATTCCACACATTGACTACTCTCTGCATGAAAAAATTCTTCCTAATGTCTGTACGGAATTTACTTTCGCTAATTTCCATTTACATCATCTCGTTCTACCAACAGAACTCAACCTGAAGTATCTCTTGTAGTTTACTTTGTTGATCCCCTTTATGAATTTAAAAGCCTCAATCCAATCACACCTGAGTCACCTTTTACTAAGCTTAAAGAGATTAAGAATCTTTCCTCATAGCTTTTATCTTTTTATCTTTTTTTTTCAGAATCAATTTGGTTGCTCCTCTTTGAACCTTTTCCACAGCCTCTATATCTTTCTTGTAATACGGTCCCCAGAGCTGCACCCAATGCACCAAGTGTGCTCAAACAAATGTATTGTATAAGATAAGTATAACTTCCTTGGATTTGTTCTCAGTACTTTTGGCTATATATCCCAGCATCCTGCTGGCCTTTTTTTTCTGCTACAGCACAGTGCCTAGAACCTGAAAGGCTTTGATCAACCATTACTCTAAGTCTTTTTCAAATTGAGCACATTCCAATTTTGTTCTCTCCATGTCACAACAGAGCTGAGGAACCACACTACTGAGAAGCACAGGCTGATAAAGCAAGCTCTTCTTGCTGTAGTTTCCATGGAAACTAAGATGATAAATCGCAGAAGTGGGAGGCAGGTTTATGTTGTTCAATTGATGCCATATACATGCATATCCACATGGTGCATTGTACTTTATGGAGCTGTTACCATCACTGAGGTACCAGGATAAAGTCGATGTCCTAATAAAGTAGCTTTTGTCTTTTACAATTGATCCAGAAAATTAAATTCACTTTTTAAATGACAGTTTAAAGAAAACAGGGAAAGCCTTGATGCACCTAAAACCGCAGACCTGCACAAAGCAAGTCTTTCATTGCAGCTTTCCTTATATTTCAGAAATAAAAAGCTGCAAGATGTGTCAGTTCCAGTGAAATTGACCCCTGCTGCTAATGCTAGTTTCAATCGTCATGCTGTTTCAAAGTACTGGATAAACTTCCAATTTACTGCAATCATTCTCTTAGAAATGTGTAACTTGAGAGAAAACTGTAACTGTTTGTGCCTATTCACTCAGGCTACATGTAATATGTAAGTTACAAGTTGAGAAATTGAGAAAACGTTTACAGGACTGCAGATTTTCAAGACTAGTTGCCTACGTATGTTCCAAGTCATAGTACAATATCCACAGTGTACTGTAGCAAAGGCATTCTGTAGCCAGTCACATTTTACATCACATGTTCTATAGTATGCACATTATACTGCATATGCATCCTGTAGAGGTCTACAAATGTGGCTTCAACCATTCCTTTAGAATTCAGCAAAAAAAAAGTTGAAAACCTTTTTGGGAAAATTATATCCTAAATTATCCATGTATTTAAAACTCATTTAGTTTCTGAGGTCACCTCATTTAGAAGGAGTTCAGTAAGGTTCTAAAATTAATCATGATAAAGGGAAGGCACATCAAGGACAAACTTTTCAAAGGGATGAATGACAAACTGCCATAGAGCACATTCTAGCTGAGAGACCTAATTACAACAATCCAGATATCACAGGATTTACATGGTTTAATATGAGTGTGATTAACAAATAGGGAATTTAAATAAAAAAAACTGCTAAGCATTGTAATGGTCAGGTGATCACTTCAGGGCATTGTGGTGCCTCAGTAGCATTTAAGAGGGCTGTGTAGGATCAAAATCCTTCCTGACTCTGAAAGGGCATGGATCCCTTCTCTGTACAGTAGAAACCAGCACACCTGTACTAATACACAGCTGCATAGTGATATATTGATTTCAATGCAGTTCACCTTGCCCTTTAGCAAAAAAAAGTGAAATATAAAAAGAAAAACGGCATTCAATCTGAACTGACTTTTGCTCCCAAATTATGATTACATTTCATTTTTAAGAAAATTGGTTCAATCTGATTTATCACAATTAAAAGTGGAGGCACAAAATCACAAAATGTATATGCATAAGTATCACAAGTAAATGTCAACCATATCATGAAGGTTTCATGAAAAATCGTACTTTTGTGTCAACAAGTTGGACTAACATGAACAAAGTGTTGATCTTTTCATTTCTATGCAATATATTGTAATATATTAGCTTATTATAACCAGAAAAATTCAACATCTAACACAAGTTAGAACTAATCCTCCTATTATTGATTCCCAATGAAGGTAAATGGAAATGGCAATGGCAAATGGACTGCATTTATATAGCGCTTTTATCCAAAGCGCTTTACAATTGATGCCTCTCATTCACCAGTTAGGGGTTAGGTGTCTTGCTCAGGGACACTTCGACACACCCAGGGCGGAGATCGAACCGGCAACCCTACGACTGCCAGATAACCGCTCTTACCTCCTGAGCTATGTCGCGAAGGAAAAGACAGACCTCTGCTAAACAGCATGGAATCAACCAAATATAAAATTGATCTATTTCTTTTTTTTTTTCTGTCAGCCACAGCTCTAACAATCCAGGCTGAATAATGCCCAGTGCATTTGTGTAAATTACATTTCAAAAGCAGCATACAAGGTCCACACATAAAAATAGCGGCAGTGCACTGTATACTGTTGATTGACAGATCCAGAAAATTGCATATCAAGACTGGCTTAAAAATAAACTGAACAGCATTAATCTCTTTGGGTCATCCCAAGAGATTGCACAAAGACAGACTGTCTGAGCATATCCAGAACGCTGGAATAACAGCAATGATCCAGAGGTAATCCAGCAAATGAAAATTATATTCGGCCATCTACAAATGCACCAGAACGCACTGGATTTAGCATTGGTACAAGCTCCTGCTCCACCAGCATTAAAAACATATGACCCACTAAATGGGGAACACTGATATTTTCTGTCAAGGGAATTTTTTTTTTTTTTTCATTTAACTTGTCCAAGTCAACTACTGTCATTGTTCTGAACTGGGCTAAAAAAGGGACAAAATGGTAAAAAAATTAGTGCATGCCCTTAAAGAAATAATCCCCTTTTGGGTCTTTTTGTTCATTTTTAGAGTCAGTCAATGCAGGGCAGCAAACTGCTGTTGCAGCACTCTGTGGGTTAAAAAATTTTCAACGTGATTGCTCTGCTGGGCACATCCAATCACTGATTTCATTACAGGCAGTTTGCCTCAGCTGTCAATGGAAAAATACCTGCTTTGACATCACTGATTTAGGTGTGGTCAGCAGTGCAACCTATTTTAAAATTTCAACAACATCCCTTAATAATAATAATAATAATAATAATAAGTCAAAGCTATTTTTACATGTATCTATGAAGTATCTGTATGTAATAAATTTGATATTTACATCCATCTATGTACTTATATGTATCTATAAAACTATGCATCATTATTTCTATAAGCATAATGTCATGACGTAGGTATGTATCAAACATCCTCCTCTGCTAATGAGACAATACTGACAAGTACAAAACAATATACTTTACAGCTTTGAAAATTACAAATTCAAACTGTATTCATGTCAAATGGCAGTTTCTGTTGTTACCTTTACAATGAGGAATGTATTGTTTTATAGGTAATGAAGATAAAAGAAACCTCTTTCACCAAAAAATCCAAATGAGAGGTTAAAAACAAGCAAAGAAATCCAAAAATTTGATAATACTCTACCTTAACGATATCTACAATCTTTATAAAGAATGACAGTAGTTTCTTACCAGCCTCTGTGCAATAAAAAGTAGGAAATCAGGTGACTGCTCTTAGCAACAGGCCTTAGCAATTGCTGCAAAATTCCAAACAACATCAGAGGTAATCAATGATGAAAATCCATTTTAAAAAATACAAGCACATTAAAGAGAGAAAAAGGGAAAAGAGAAATGAGAACGCCGTACCGAAAGTGCTGGTACAGGCTTCTGTTCCGTCCCATTGGTCTTCTGCTGTTTCGATGGTAAATCTGATAGAACTAATCAGTTAATTTGTACTCGTGTGTTTCCTGTCTATTTTCATAAAGTGTTCCAGCCTGAAGAAAGGGGATGGATAAGAAGAGGGATGCAGAGAAAAGTGACTCACGGTACGGTGGGTTTGGAGACCAGCGCTTCTTTCATTCAAAATATTGTCCATGGCACTTTGAAGCCAGGTAAAAAGTGAGCTAGACGTTGATCCACGTCTTTCCCCTCCTCAGATTTGGTCTTATTTCCCTCCTGTTCCTCCTCTCTGCCTCCTCCCATGCGTCCTCACACAACCTCTGCTGCAGGTCTCCCTGGCTGAGCCACCCTGTTTCTGACTGGTGGTAAATTAGCTGTGGCAGCTCTCATGTATGAGAGAACCAGAGGGAGAGAATGTGAGCAGAAAAGGAGGGAGACAGAGGCGAGCACGGGTCCCTCCTGAATCGTGATGGCAAGTTGGCATGAGTGATTCTCCATTGCTAACAATGTGAGCAGGAGTGCCATCGGCCTCAATTTGCCACCATTGCACAGAAATCTCAGGGCAAGAACCAAAGGGTTTATCACCACTTTACTCTCTGTTGAGAACTGGCTTCACCCAACCCAGCCATCACAGCATCGGCTAAGGGGAGTACATACTGTATTAATATAAATTTTTCTGATACACTTCCCATAGCTATATAAAACAAATCCCATAAAATGGATCCAAGATGTCTCTCAAGATGTCATTTACAAAACCTACCATACCAGTATTAAACATTTGAAGACATTTTATGTATAAATTCTTGAATGCTTTTGTTGAAACACAACAAACAATTGCTGCCATGTACTGTAGAGACAATCAACACGCATAAGAAAACATAGCATAATAATTAAAATAATACAGCCTGCTTCAGTACACATACAGAGGATGGCACATCAGTTCATAAAAATGAATATGATAAACTGCATTGTATTACATTACATTACACTTAACCAGAGCACATTGCATTGCAAGTAATGTAATGATGCATCCACATGAGGTAAAGTATCAACAGTGATATAAACCAGGCTAACAACACTTTTAAACAAGAGACAATGAAGCTACTTGCAACACTGTAAAAGGTAAAGACCTACGATACCAATCAGAGGAATATTTCAGATGGCAACTAGTTCTGAACACAAAATGCACCCAATGAAAGTTTTCAATCTGTGAATATTATTTAAAGAAAGAAATACAGGTAAGAGTCTATATATTCTCTGGTCTCTCAATATAATAGAAACATTTCAGCCATTTCTTTACATTATAGAAACATTTCTTTAATCTCAATCAGTTTCCTTTTTGTTTCCATTTGTCCTGTCCCACAAAAAGCACAAACCCAAAACTGCAGAAATAGGAAAGTAGAAAAAAAAAAAAATCCAAAGATCTATTATTCATTTACTGGATACTGAATATGTCCAGGATATATATATTTTTAATTAATGCGATATTTCTACACCAAATTAAATCTATAAATGATCATTCAACGATTAATCACTGACTATAATTGAAAATGGGCTTCCAGGAATAACTCCCTCCCTAAAAAGAATGGTCATTATGTTGGCCACGCATTTTTATATGTATATTATATACATTTTATTTATTTATTTTTATTTCACCTTTATTTCACCAGGCAAGTCATTAAGAACAAATTCTTATTTACAATGGTGGCCTGGCAAGCGACAAAAGCCACTTAAGTGAAGGGGAGGTGGGCTAGAAGATAACATATATACATATATACAGATACATACATACATATATATATTGATCACGTGTAAGTCATGTGTGTTTAATAATAATGAAGCTTCCCCGAAGAGGATACATTACTGCACTTTATATGTTTGGCTGATGAACTATGTCTTCATAGAGGTAGCATAAACATGTAGCATGTACCATAAACCAATTAATGTACATTATAGCGTTGAAGTAAGTGCTGCAGATAACCACTGCAATTCCAACAAACAGAATCACTCACCTAAGGCAGCTCATCATTTTATGGAGTCTTCCTTTATGTCAAGCCAGGAAAAGGCAATTCAAGTATTTATCTGTGAATTTGACTTTGTATGTGCATGCACATGCACGTATCCATAAATGCCTGCTAAGCCCTAATGCGGTCCTGCAGACTGTGATTCCAGCATATGTCAGTGGTGGCAGTCTGGTGACAAGTCCAAGTGCTAGCACACTGTCACTGCAATAACCCAACACATTAAACCCAGCAAGAGCTTAGAGCTGAATCATAAGGAGGAAATCCATTAGAGATGAAAACAGCAAATATACACAGAAAACATCTGCAAGTGTACTGTGTGTGGGAAGGGAGGGTAGTCTAATGTTGTTTTTGAAAGTAAAAATTGCATGAAAATGTAAAGATATTCATACAAATATGCAACAGCTACAAAACTTGCTGGTATATGCATTAGGATTTTTTTCTGTCTCCGAAAACCAGGACCATTCAGGACCATGTGCAGCCTCACGTACTGGAATAACAGTTGTAGTTGATTGGTAATCAGCCTAAGGCAGTGGTGTCAAACTGAATCCCAAGGGGGCCACAGTGTCTGTGGGTTTTTGTGTTTTCCTTTCAATCAGCTGCCAATTAAGGCC
The DNA here is from genome assembly GCF_018555375.3 of Anguilla rostrata. Taxonomy (NCBI): domain Eukaryota; kingdom Metazoa; phylum Chordata; class Actinopteri; order Anguilliformes; family Anguillidae; genus Anguilla; species Anguilla rostrata. The sequence goes on from NC_057934.1 coordinate 50,532,824, forward strand.
TTGAGAACAAGGCGTGTGGACAATCAATGACTGAAATGAGACACTTGTGCAGAGAACACCCCAGAAAACCAGCAGACACTGCGGCCCACCAGGACTGGAATTTGACACTTGTGGCCTAGGAGTTTATTGTTGCCTTTTTCAAGCCTGTTTAAGGAGGGAGCTGACTGCAGTACTTAAGACCAGTGGTTTCATATTATATAGGTTTTTGTTACAGCCAATCACTGGGTTGATTAAGGTTGTTAACCATGCAAGTTTAAGTTCCTCCATACATTTTTTTTTCTTAAATTTTACACCATTGACCCACTGGCACTGCTTTATCTTACTTTATGTGATACAATGCTTTATCTTTCGCCTCCTCATTTCTCCCAAAAGGTTTAGTATCTGAGACCAGTTGGCCACAATTTCAGCAATTAAGAACCCATTGATTTCAACTGTCAATCAATAATTTATTACATTAAATATTTAACCCATTTCTGAAGGCATTGCTTGTCATATAGCACATTACAGAAGATGAAAGCATTAGCTGATCTGAGCGATCAAAAGTCATGGGATGGGAATAATGGGACATTTACTTTTCATGGCAGGCACAGCTCTTTCCAACATAATGTGACCTTAAGAGGATAAATACTTAAATCCTTCAAAGACATTACTAGTGTTAGCTATTTACAGCTCATTATAATTCTGAACAGCAGGTGGCAGTTATGATTGAGAGAAAAACTAACACACGGGGGGTGTCCAGAAACTATTTTATAGAGCGGATGTACACAGACCTCATGATTTTTGTTTCTACCAACTACCCTGGGTCACCTAGCCAATTAACTCTTATAAACAAATGGTAGTTCACTTGTAGATTAGACCATGGCAAAACATTTTATATAGTGACAAAAGAATAGTCTTAGTGGAAACCCACACAGACATGGGGAGAATATGCAACCACCAAACAGTTAGGCCCCAGTCAGAAATTGAACCCAGGACTTTCTCACTGTGAGGTGACAGTGCTATCCACTGCACCATCGTGCCGCCCAGTCTGTAGTATAATTGCTATGTTACCAATCTAGGCCCTCTCAATGCTACTTTATCTTCTTGATTTCATGCTTTGTAATTATATTATGTAACCTTACTCTGGCTGCATGTACTCTAGTATAACTGTCTGGCAAAAATTGAATGTACTGCTCAACTAAGAGATCTAGAATGCTTCCATTTCCAATGTTGGAATCAAATAACATTATCCCTGGTGCTTTGGTAAACATGGCAAATGCATTCCTTATGTGCAGGTTTAAAGCTGTATATGATAAGGATTAGAGTACTGCAATGTGTGATACTTATGGATATCTCATCCAGTGCTCTACCACCTCTAACCTTAAGCATTATCATTGGCAGACTTGATAACACTGAGTAATGACCACATTGTGCTCCTCCTCTACATTACCTTAACGAAAGGAATTATCTCAGATGATAGAAACACATATAATCCTCTTACAAGTGTTGAGACAAAGTAATCTCCCATCCGACAGTTTCCTTTGATATATAAATTAAAATGAATAAATTTGTCCTGACGGTTGTTCAAAATTATTGCACAGCACACAACATTAAACAGAAAATGTCACAACTTAGTCTGTTGGTCTATATTATTAGGCTTTTACATTATTCATAGAGACTCTTTCTCCGTTTACTCATTTCAAGACTGATGCCTATGTGAACATGTATTCAGAAACACATTAATTCAAGATTCAAATAACACATTGCCTCTGTAGAAAGCAATTTTGCAATCTTTCAAGGTACTGTACGGTAAAATGAATGGATATGTGTTGTTAAACACTTTCATGTGGGTGATTAGAAGACTGACTGATTAAATAAATATTTTTTATTTAATATTTCCCCATTTAACCCTTAGAACGATGAATTAAGATACAATTTCAAAATGACAAAATGAAATTTGCATCACAGTAAAAGTAACCTGATAAAATATCAACAGATGTTATCTGGGCAGTCAAATTCATGTTAATTATTCCCAAAAACTATTCTGATTCCAACATATTTGTTCAGCGGCTCATGAGATTTGAGTCTGAACTTTGGAATGAATGATGATGTAAAGTAAAGCTTACACTGTAGTCTGCTGATGAGCCACACACTATGCACCCCTGCATCTGGTACAATGTGGTAAACTGTAAGGTACCCAAAGCCATCCAGCTGATTTTTTTCTATTCCCCCACAGGAAGGTTCCTGGATTAGTTGTTAACTCTCTGGCCAGATGGAGCAGGCCCACTATACGTTGGGAGATAATGACCTGGCACTAAGTGGAACTCTATAATCCCTCAAAATGTCCAACAACATAGGCTATTTCTGTGAGGCTGAAAAACACTATAGCCTCTCACCTTCTTTTTCTGTCTCATGCACACTTGGGGACAGCTTTGCCCTCAGAATGGGCTAATGTTACCATTGTTCTCAAGCAATATAACACAGATCATGCATGATATTAGCCACTTATACACTATAATGTGCGGCGATTAAACCTCTAAGCCCTACCATGTACTCAGGATTATATAGCACAGTGAGAGCAGGTGACAAAATTTTGTACTAACAAAACACAAAAGGGAAGTGCAACTCAGTGCTGTCTTTATCTCCGCAAGCCACTCTCTCTGAGTCTTTCCGTTATATGTGCAAATATGCTTGCAAGACTGAGAACAAATACAATCCAGTCCTCTAAATGGAGTTGTGAAATCTTTATAAAAAAAATTTCAAATTTGGTTAGACATGGAATGTTAAACAGAAACCTTGTTGATCTGTTATACAGTCAGCTCATGAAAACATGAACCCTGATGCAAAATATCTGTGCCAAATAGTGCCTACAGTGCCAAATATTCATAATTGCATTGACTTCAAAAATAAATAATTTTTATTTCTTTCCAAAATAATTATCCACGAGTTTCTCTGGATAAATAATTTGTTAAAAATTAAATACATATTCATGCTGAGAAGTAATGGTAAAGCCAAGTCTTTCAGATAAAGTGAAACCTGATGCTTAAGAATTGACATACACATTAACATGTTTTGGTAAACCAGGGTCAATCCAAGATGTGGCACAATAGAATCTTGTAATATAGACATTATAACATAAATAATGTTATATACATATTGGGGCAATTCTAATTAAAATGATCCAGTGGGAAGATAGGCTGACTAAAAATACACTTTCATCAAAATAATCTGTCAGCTGAACAACCTGCATTTCATACATTATTCATCATTCCCTTAACAGCTGGAACTTGCTCACTGTGATAATAATTAGTACTAATTAGCCTACATACCTGTGTTCAACATGAATTATTATTAAAAGGACCATGTATATAATCTTTCTTTCAGCTACGTCTCATTACTGCCAGATCCAGTGTTCACAATCAACAGTTTCACAACACACCACAGAGAGCAACAAATACACAACTACTTCCAGGAATGGGAGCTTGTATGTTTACATCGGGGTGCATTTTCAGCCTGAAATGGAATGTATATCCCATTCCCTTAAACAGGAAACTATTCAAAGACAAATCATGTAAACTCTAAATATAACCAAACAAACCCAAGAATAATGCAGACTGCTGAGTAACTAAGACCAAGGAATTTTATGGGCAAACTTGGATAAAAATGTATTCAGGGAACAGCCAGAACTAAATGGAACAGCAAGTACTGGCAGGAGCAGGCTGCACCAAAAGCTACAGAGATGTCAGTGAAAGGAACATGCTGTGCCAAAGCAAACAGGTGAAAATTAATAAACCAGGTAGCGGTGAAAAGACAGACAGCACAGGAGGATAGAGAGGGCATTGAGTGTGACAGACAACCCCGAAGAGAGCGCTGGGAAACAGATCTGAAAGTGACAGGCATCACTGAATGGCATAGGCAGCACTATGAAAAAAACTGACAGCACTGGAAGGAACAGACATCACTGATGGGAACAGTCCTTATGCATACCTGATGCTATCAATAAGCTCCTGATGCTCTTCCTCAATCAGAATGTCTGGGAGGATGGAAGCCAAGCGGTCCACCTTCCTCTCTGCAGCGTACTGCTTCAACGCAGCAAACAGCCTCTCCTTAACTTCAGGCTCGTCCCCCAGGATATCCTCAATCTGTCTCGTACAAATGCATAAAGTACCTTTCATTCACCTCATCAAGACCAGCAAGCTAGGAACCACCTACAGTACATCCTTACATTCCCTTCAAGTACCAACGCTTCTTCTCTCCCCACCAGAAGCACAGGAACTCACCTTCTTGTTGAACTCCAGGGCCTTGTATTTACGGTCATGGCGCACGACTTCGCCACCCAGCAGGGACTCTTTAATGCTGGTGCTGGCGTGCTTCTGCCGGCTGCCCAGACAGAGCACGCCCAGCCGCAGCGTGCGGCCCTGAGAGGCCTTTATCATGGCCGCCGCCGTTTCGTGCTGCTTCACCGGGATCCCGTTTACCTCCATCACATAATCGCCCGCTCGCAGCCCGCCACGCCCGGCCGGTGAGTTGGGTGAGCAGTCCTCCACCAGCAGAGGGCAGTCTCCAACAATTGTGAAGCCAAAGCGGCCATCAGGACCTGGTGAGATGTCCATCTGGGACACAGAGGAATGGACTGAATGGACTCATAATTATGCAGTGGGAGATGTGATTGTGGCAGAGGTGATGTTAGTGGTTCTGACCTGCTGTATGCGTGACACCACTCCAATGCTAGGTGGGATGTTTTTCTGTGTCCTTGCTATGGCAATGACAGCCTGGGTACCAAGTGTAGAAACATTCTGACCTTCGATCTCCAGCACCTGGTCTCCTGGCTGTAGCCCAGCAAGATGGGCACTGCTTCCCTCTTCCACTGACAAAATGTAGCTGGGCCCATTCCCTCCCAGCTGAAACCCAAACTCCTCCGGCCAGCCCTGGTTGGAGGCTGGCATAGTCAGGACTTCACAGATATAGAGAAAAAATGCAGTTTATATTCAAATCATTTTTGCAATCTATGTCAAATGAAAGCCGTCAGCCCAGAAGCTTATGCAACTGTATTAGATCGATTTATTGTAAACCCATATGACACTGTACTTTTTAATATCAAGTCAAATTCCAGCCCCGCTGACAGACTGGTGATTATCACTTTACATTTCTGGGGAACAAATGCAAAAAACAAAATTGATATCAAGATGAAGCAAAAACATAGAATATACACTTTTATGAGGTTCTATTATTTACCCTGCTATGAACCACTTGAACCTCAGATGTCTTGCCATCTAATAGTAGTAAAAACACAACTGCCTGGATTTAAACAAGAAGTCAGTGCTTTATTCGCAAAGAGATTTGAGCTTATATAGCAACATATTTTTCCCATTCTTTCATTCTTTTTTGATACAAGTGGTCTTCAGACTTTAACAGCGCATAGGACTACCTATAACATTGTGGCCACATGCCATGATGTCAAACAGTCCTGGATGAACTGGATTCAGTCCACTGGGTCACTCACCTTATTTTGGCATGGATGTCATTTTTATCTCGCACTAGAGTGTTAATCTTGTAAAATGGAGCTGGCAGTCTCAACATCATTAATCCTTAAAAATGATTAAATATATTTTATAATACAGATGGAATCCTTAGGGCTTGCTTCATAAATGAAGTGATAATTGAGCTCAAGAACCATTTGACACAGATGCTACACCAATACACTGACATACCAACACAAAGACACACAGCTATACGCAAACATCTTTAATTTGGTATGCTTTCTTTTCACCATAGCATTGTAATGTTCAATAAAGAACAACGGTAAAATAGAGGCCCCTTGAATTTAACCACCGTGGTATTATACATACAAGCACAGTACATGCCATGACTACCTTCAGAACTACATGACCACACACAAGCTACAAATCATCTGAAAGCTTATCTACGGCCATATATTGAAAGCTTGCATATTTAATTTTAAAGGTATAACATCCAACAGAAAATTATATCTGGGAATAAAGGTGGTTATCCTTTTATATGATTTACTATACTAAATGCATTTTTGTAAATTAAACCGTAATTTACAGATTAAGAAACTACATACATTTAAATAGGATCCACATGCATTAAGCAAAATGCATGACCAAAGACCTCTCACAGACTGGACTGAGATTAAAGTCGATCAAGACATTCAAGCTCCATTCAGAATTGGCTCCAGCACTGCTCACATTCCAAGTGATGTCACACAGTATAAAAGAAATTGGTCTATGTTTCGACATCAGCTAATGAGAACACAGCTACAGCCACACACAGGAGAGAGGAATAACCAGACTAACTAGACAATGCTTTGCATATGACTGGATAGATTCAGCTCATATTAGACATTGCTGCCACTCTGCAGCAGAGTATAGATAGATGGAATAAAAAAATATTACTTACAGAAATCTTTGGGTACACGAGCACCAGACTTGCTCTGGCGCAGAGAGTACCTGCCTTTCCGATTTTGAAGAAACTTCTTCATTTTTTTAAAGGGTATCAGGTCAAGGCCCGAGAGGTGATGTCCACAGAGGTAACCCACTAGCCTCCTATCTCAGAACGGCAAAATCACCTTTGAGTCGAGACCATATTCAGGCACAAGGACCTGCCGCTTTAAACGTCACTTCAAAACTACAATCACCACGAACATCTCTGCTCCAGAATCAGAAAATAAAAGATGAAGGAGAGAGGAAGGTGGCCGAAGACCAGCTGAAATCCTGTCATTCCGTAGGCTCAGCATCTCTGGTGAGTTTGGCCAGTCATGCCTGTTAGCTGAGTGCTAATCATAAAAATGGGACACACCAGCGTGGTTCTTTAATAATTCTTTCTCCAGGAAGGGTACTGTGAGGCCCCATTTTTCTATAAATACCCCTGTCTCTCTCCCGCCCTCCCTCTCCCAGCTCAGTACCTCTCCAAGGAATGTATACTGGCCCAGAAAGAGTGTGTGAGCCAGGAAAGGACAATGGTATTAACTGGAATGACTACATTAGTATCAATGCATAGACGTGGTACATCACAGAAGGGTTAGGCCATTTAAGCCTTTTTGTCTGGATTAGATGGATTAGAGGGAGCATCTGAAGTTCACATTCGCAGTTGCACAGAGAGATGCCCTCTTCTGTCAGGGTAGCACACCTACAATTGTAAATTGTAAAACATTTTGGGAAGATGAACTTCATTGTTACAGCTGGAGTCTGATGTTCACAACATGTCATATTTTAAAAGGATCCTATTGCCTGATTGCTTTCTGGTGCCCTTAATACACATGTCCTTTATCATAGTTATGAGAGCCCTGAGAAAATGTACGGCCTGAGTTGCATTCAATTTGCCAGAAATTGTGAAAAAGTGTCTTAAACTGGCCCAATTACCAAGGATTAGACAGGAGATCATAAAGGCCTTCCTGAGAGACCTCACACTCTACCAATTACTCTTGGTCTGGGGGCAGGCAGTGTCAATTTTTGCATGGATTCAGGGGAACTTGGAATGTCTTTTTACCCAATTGTATGGAATATTCTAGAACAAATGTTAAAGCTTTTTATAATCAAATAATCAAAGCTCAAATCAGGTCTAGGTCTATCCCAGGTGTACCAATCAAAATGAAAGCAATTATAGAAGAAGCAGTTTGCTGACGACAGGTGATTCGTTCAACAAACAAACCATTTTATACAAATTACAAGGGATCTCTACTATTGGGGGAACCATCCATATGGCACAACTCAGGTAAACCCAGAAATGACATATTGATAATGAAACTAATACCAAAAAACCAACCACACCGCACAGAGACATAATATGTACAAACATGGTCACTACAGGTAATTAGACTCATCATTTACTGAAGAATTCCCAGGGTAAGATATGCAAGACCAGCTGAATAATTCAATACAGCTGCTTACACCTCCAAACAGACACTGCTCCTTAGCCTCATTCTCAGCTTACATCTCACCCAAACAGGCCACTCTGCCCATCAAGTGTGTGAATCAGGGTAGTCAAAAGAAATGAGTGAAAATTAGCATGCCAATCTAAAGTAAACAAATTCAATATTTTATTATTTTGTATTTTGATTCAAAAAACCTTGCAACCAGCAAAACAAAAATTCAAATCAATGCCACATCAGTTGAAATCATGATCATTCAACAATTTGCATGTGTACAGTACGCTTAAAGAATAGGCAACTACAACTAAGAACATTTCTCTTGATTATTCTGCTATTTTGTATTGGCAGGAAGACGAATATAAAAATTCTTTATTGTTTATATCTGCAGACAGCTAATATTTACTCGTACATGCTTAGATATTTGCTAATGAGGATGCAAACTTAATCCAAGTAGAGCTTGAAATGTGCATAAATGCTTATTTAGTAAATGAGATGGCTTGCCACAAGGGATAGTTCTGTCCATTATGTGTCCTTCAACTCTCACTGTTAAAAAGGCTAGCTACTTTGTTCATTGGGTCCTTGCCTAAACATCTCCTTAGGGATGAGAAATGCAGGCTAATCAGGATAGTGACACACATACTTAGATGACACAGCTTGGGCTGTTCTATTTTAGCATTATTTCCAATCTGTAGCTGGTATGATGATACTGACTGTATTTTTGAACATGCCATCATTGGCATATACAGTACATTTTAAGCATTACAGATATTTGGATCTAATGATACTGGACAAAAATGCATATAGAATAGATTAATGAACAGAAATAGGTTTCTGTTCTAAGGGTTGCCCAAAATATCAAAAACTAATATTATATGTTTTTTTTAACTCAGTATGGAAGCAACTTAGATACCTCTCTCAAATCCAGTTGCTAGAAATCAATACATTAAAAACTGCACACAGACCAACTTTAAATATACCAGGAATCAAAATAAGAATCCAAACAAGATAAAGCATTTTCAAACTTACAAAATCTTATTAGATTATGCATAAATACCTTTCTTCAATTCAACCAAACGGAGGCAAATTTTGGTTGTTTATAATCCAGAGTTCTTCTAAGTTCTTTTTCTGTTAGACTTAGTAAATAGTAATTCAAATACAATCTTACCCTCTTCAAGAAAACCGGACCCAGGTGAAGCCTTCACAGTTTAGGCGCAAAACTAATGTCATGCAGAAACACATGAGAGCATCTGAGTGGTGCTACAACCTGGCTTAGACTGAAAGCCATTAGTTAAGTTCCTCTGACTAATTCTAGACTGCGTAACATGAGAACAGACAGAAGATGCAGGTGAAGCCTTGAAACCTGAACCAAAGGCAGGTGTCACATGATGCCTTATGACCAGCATGCAAATGGAATAAAACACCAGTCCAATGTGAAAGACTCGTTGGAACAACACACTGAATGTGGAACACATTGTATCCATAAGGGCTTCAATTTTTCAAATTCAGCGATTGTCTTTAAACAGTCTTAACTACTGACTTCACTGCAAATTACCCAGCTCTACTGTAGTATAGTATGCATAACACAGTAATATACAAATCATGAGTGACTTAAGATACTGATTATCCCAAACAAAGCAATGATTGATAACTCAGGCATTGCACTTGTTTAGATGAGCAGCCACACTTTCCAGGGCTTGAACTTCAATATCTCACATTTTAATTTATCTGCGAATGAAACACTTATTTTAAAACAAAGCGTATAAGTGCATTTGCTTATTGTGTACTTAACAATACATTCATGTAACCAGGTTTTATAATAATGCTAGCATCTAATGTATTGATACTAAGATGTCAAGTAACTAAATAAATAAATAAATAAATAAAAGTCATGTTCCCATCCCATTTCAGTCCACCCATTAGGACTGGGGCCTGAAACAATTAGCAATAAAATTATGTTGTATTATCAAGATGCAAAATAAAGTGTTGCCAGCTGGTGTGAAATCTGTGCATATCTATTTTTTTTTTTTCCAGATGCAGGAAGTACATTATAACTCTAATTGGGGTGGGGGAGGCAACTTGCTTCCAGCTCAGTAACATTAATCATTATTCTAAAAAAGACACAAAAGTAATAGTGTCAGACTGAATTTTAGACAAACAGAGCCTTTAGGGGTAAATCTGGACACTGCTGTAATAGTGCCAGAAATAACAATTTCTTTAGAAATTACAGGAGTTCACAAGACTAGTGCAGGATCAGAACATGGGGCTCTGACATTTTTGGAAAATTGATCAAAACAGCAAGAAATGTTTATCAAAATCTTTCTTGGGCGGCACGGTGGTGCAGTGGGTAGCATTGTTGCCTCACAGCAAGAAGGTTGTGAGTTTGAATCTCGGCTTAGGGCCGTGGAGTTTGAATGTTCTCCCTGTGTCCGTGTGGGTTTCTCCGGGTACTCCGGTTTCCTCGCACGGTCCAAAGACATGCAGGCAGGTCGATTGGAGACCCTAAATTGCCCATAGGTATGAGTGTGTGAGTGAACAGTGTGTGTGCCCTGCGATAGATTGTCGACCTGACAAGGCTGTATTCCCGCCTCTCGCCCAATGCCCGCTGGGATAGGCTCCAACACCCCCCGCGACCCTGCCCAGGATAAGCGGGTATAGATAGCCTAATGGATGGAAAATATTTCTTATAGCCAGTGGGTTTTCATGACCACTGACAAACAATGATTTATGAAAGGACATTCTTAGCATATGGCCTGTGTTATGACAATGGTGAACTCAAGGACGACATTAGTGAATTTGCAAGAAGAAAATTGCAAATTTAGGCTTCATTCTTTAATTTGCTCAATTATAAAGTGTTAGTTGCCTAATCAACACAGATACACATACATTTAATGAAAATTATGCGCGCTGTGCTCACAACATTGGCATTAAACAGAAATATGTGTTTCACATAGAATTTTCATTAATTCAGTCATAAGGCCGGAAACATACCCTACATAAGTACGCGAACGCACACCATCTGAGCTACGCGAAGTCGATTTCATGTGTAGTCGCGTTCTAAAATGTGTCACCTGAAATTCTAACCACGAGCTGCACTTTCAAGCGTCGCAGGATGAAGCCTTCTTCTCTGATTTCTGCTTTCTTCCGCTTAGTCTTTACACGACTGTCCTGGATCGCCCCCTTGAGGACTTCGGTTTATTCGAGTCGTGCGTTTGCAGTGCGTCGGCGTGGCGTTTTCATTTGCATCGGCGTACTTGCGTAGGGTATATTTCCGGTCTAAAGTGAGAGCATGCGTACAGTTGCGCACTTCAACACGAGGAATGTTGCTGTGTAAAAGTGATATTCGTGAAGGCACCATAGCTCATAGACACATGTTCATGCCATAGTCTTCCAGCCAGGAAGCAGGAAATGCGGCTGGAATCCAGGCTGTACACAACATTTTTATATAAAAAATAGGTTATTAATTGAGAACATGTAATGCTGTAAAGGCAAGTAACAGAGAGACATGACTAATATAATTATTATTTATAGTTGATAGTGAATAACATTATGTACCACTTCACATTTTTGTTTGATGTGACATTCTTCATTTAGCCAGCTAAGTAAGTTTAGTCGTTTCAATCTGTGAAGCTGCCTGCTACCGTTGATTAAATATTTCGAAACATATCTAGTATATGTTTCAAGATGCTTAGAGCCCAAACCGGGCATAAACACCTGAGTACTGATAGTATGCACGAATAAAATAGGATTTGCATTTTATTGAACTGTGGTAAGATGGAGTAGTGCTTGTTAGGTTGTATTTTAAAACATTTTTTTTACATTTCAATTTGTGCAGGATAACCAATGGATTTCCTCACTCTCTTCGCAATATATGTGGTGCTTGTGGTTTCCTGTATTCTTCTCGTTTGTAAATGCTCTGGCCAACAGCAAACTCCTTTTGGGAGGATTTTCAGCTCTCTTACTAAGGTAAGTACCCACCTGATGGCGCTATATTGCCCTGTACGTCAGGACCAAATAATGCTATAATCACTGGATGCCTCAAATATCTTGAAAATCTTACAATACGCACTATTTTTGCTTTAACGTACACTTTGTGTGAGTTTTGAAAGATTACCTCAATTACAATCAACGAAGCTCCCACATACATTATTGCAAGTTTCTTAATTATTGCCACATAACGCGGCAACAAACAAGTGAAACTTGCAAGAAAAGTTGCGTCTACTAGATTTCAGTTGGGTAACATCCTTTCCAAGCACTTGTGTTTGAATTTACCAGGTCATATCACCAATGTCAGTGTTTAACTGATAGTAATGATACCAGAGAAATGACAATAACCTTTTAGAACATTTGACTATTTTCATAATGGCTACCTTTTGTTGCATGGCATTTTTTATTTTCATTTTTGTTGCATTTTTGTGCAAAAAGTAATTTAGGTTACAGATATTTGACAGACTTTTCTTTAACCTACAGATATCAATTAGAGTGTGAACTGAAGTGTCTTTCGTTCAGTCTCTGAATATGACAGAAAAGGTTTCGATTAAAACCTGAATTGGAAACCCAGAATTACTCATTCATACATTTCTATTTAGCTTTGTTTGTTATTGTCATGGCACTTTAACATATTTTTATTTGTACAAGTGTTAAATGTGTTAATAAACACAGATCTTCCAATGGTGTCGGTAGCCTTTAGTGCATTTGGGTAACATTAACAAGCATTGCATTTTTTCCATAGATAATCTCACCCTGGGTTCCGCAATGGTTTCAGCAATATTCCTACAAAACTGTGCACAAGTTGTTCCATCAGCGGTATGTACAAACACAGAGAAATTTTGTCTCTTATTCACATGGCTCTAAAACAGTTATTGCATTGATTAAATTGTCAAATATTATTGTACTTCAGCAGTTATTTATTTATTTATTTATTTATTTATTTATTTATTTATTTATTTATTTATTATTTATTTATGCATAAGAAGGTACAAATACCAGACTGGGTAATACAGTATATTGAGTTTTCTATAGATGTGTCATGGATTACTGGATTTATGGAATGGATTTAAATGTATATTTTGCCCTTAAATGTAATCCAATTTTGTTTAATTTTCACTGCAGGAACAGGCTATTTGTTTATCTCCACCTGTTTCTGGAGGGTGTAGTGTATGCAGAATTTTCGTACGAAGTTTTCGGTTACTGCAGGGAGATGAATACCTCCTTGGCCAGCCTGTGTGTGCCGTATGTGTTACTGGCTGTGCAGTCCTACTTCTTCTATCAGTGCTGCAACAGAGACCCTGGTAAGTAGGGCTGTATGCCTGTTGGTTCCCTAAGCAGAACACTCATATTTGTGTACCACAATATATTAAAATATATTTGACTGTGTTATCTTGTGTCATGCAGGTACAGTGACAAAGGAAAACCATTTTGCCCAAGTTCAGGTGTACCAGTATGACAGGAATCTGTTCCACCCCGGGGTGTCCTGTCCCACGTGTCTTCTGGTGAAACCTGCCAGATCCAAACACTGCCGTATGTACATTTCCAAAGAATAGCAGGACACTGCACCTATTTCTCTCAGTTCCTTAATGGAATATCTTAAAACTGTAAGCGCTGTAGGCTCACAGCTAAAATGGCTTCTGACTCAGCAAATAATCAAGATGCTAGTTTGCTCAGGGTTGCCCTGAAAGGAGTCTGTGATTACATTTGCAGCATGGATTTTGAGCAGATACTGATGTGTGGTTTTCTCATTTTATCTGGAACAGGTGTGTGCAACAGGTGTGTGCAACGATTTGACCATCACTGTGTCTGGATCAACAACTGTGTTGGAGCTCAGAACATCAGACACTTCCTGTTGTACCTGGTGTGCTTATGTGCTATGGCAGGTGACATTGCAGTGCTGACTGCCGATATGTTGTTGAATGTTGTACTTGCATCTGGCCTTCTACATGCTCACTATGTTGACCAGCAGGGGGAACAACAGCCAGTGGGGCCAGTTTTCATTATACAAGTAAGTCATGGTGCTTTATGCAAGAGCTCCTTTGTAACACGTCACAACCTATTCCAAAATCAGAAATGTAATTAGATGTTATTTCATGTTCCAAATTTTGAATAAAAATACTTGACAATGACAAGCAATATGCACACTCTGCTTTTTCAATTCAGCATGTGGGGTTTAAGTACAGTAGTACACAATTTTTTTTATGTCAAGTATGTTGCATTAACTATGCTTTCTATTAATAAGCAAAATCATTTCAATTTCAGTTGTAAACAGAATGATGAATTTTCTCAACATAAGGGATGATAGTACCATATAGGTGGTGGGAGTAAGTTAATGACTAATGCCAAAAGGAATTCTAATAATCTGGTTCACCCTTAGAACAAAATTCATGCGATTAATCACAACACATTTCGGCTTTAAACCAGGAATTTCCATAGCTACACACCGTAGATACTCTATTTACTTAAAATGTACACAATGAATATATATATTCTTTGCAGTTCTAATGCTTATATTATCTTTGCCTTACAGCACCTTTTCCTGACGTTTCCCAGGATCATCTTCATGCTTGGCTTCCTAGTTTTCTTATTTATGGTCCTGGCAGGATATGCAATGTTCCACCTGTACCTGGCACTGGTGAATCAAACCTCTAACGAGTGGTCCAAAAATGGTGGGCATGGCTGCCAACACTGCCATCCCACAGCAGGGCAACAGTGCTCTGTGGGCCACGTTCAGTCAAGACACTTCTATAGCCGGGGCTTCCTCAGAAACCTAGGAGAAATCCTTTGGCCTCTCACTTACAGTGGCAAGAAACACAAATAGCCAACTCTTATCACACAAGTGTACCATACTTTGATTTTTAAACTTTTTGTACAATGTAAACATATCATTGGGTTTTTGATTCCATGGAAAATAAACTATTTCTGCCTTTATAAAAAGTGCGCTGTTAAATTCTCCTGACTGGAATGTCAGTTACAGTATACTGACATAACTTTAATTATATTAATGCATTTACTTTATATTCATCAAATATATAAAAGGTATTAAAACTTGGGACAGCGCTTCTTGAACCCAGTTATCACAATAAAATATCCATTGCACTCAATCTTCTATGCACTGTCAAAGGAAACAAAAGTGCAAAGGAAATAGTGATGCGGTTATTAAAACTGATAAGGAAAAATTAATTTAAACCAACAGTATATTATTGATGATTAATATTTGCTTGTATACATAACCTTTCATTGTAGATTGAGACAGCAGCCTTTTTTCCTCTTACCAGTATAGTTTCCTGGGATAGATGGAGAAAACTATAACTTCAGAGCAGTAGTTATATTATTACTGCACAAAAATGGCAGTTGAAATGACATACACACTCTCCCAAGAACTGAAATTAATACAGGAATACCAATCTTTCAGTAAACCCACAAATATGCATTCAAATCTATATCCTATAATGATTTGAATGATAAAATCCACACTGAGCTCCATTTTTTAAAGTCAACAAAAATAATTATTGAAAAATGGTATTTATTTGCATTAAAAAAATACAGAATTTCATATTTTAGTTTACAACTTCTGCTTCTTACATTTGCTGGCCCATTTGCCATCCTGCAACCAAAACCAATGACCTCTTCAGAACTGTGCAGACTGTCTCAAGAGAATCTTGCACCAAGGCAGCTCAGAACAGCAGTGTAAACATTTCAAGCATTTTCATGAAAAGAACGGTGCATAATTAACCTAAGGAACGGCCACTTGTTTCAATGTTCAAATTCAAAGTTAAGGTAGGCATTTGTCCGGTAGAAGATCTCTAGGTAGTTTTTTTTTTTTTTGGTAAGACTATTGTCCTTTTCTTTGTCATTAACAGAATCTTAAATCCTTAAAATTGTAGTCTAATCATAAGAGAAGCACACAATGAAAATGACACCAAACAAAATGCAGAACTTAATAAATTGACAAAATAGTTTGTCCTCAACTCATCCTGGGGAAATACATTTTAACAGACAGGGGATTTGTCCAATCCAAATGGTCTGAAATCTCACTTATTCTTCAATCAGGTTTTCCATTACAATAAAGGAAAGAAGACAGTGTTTCTACGAAAGGGTTGCTACCAGTTCAGTGTTCTCCTATTTTAAAACCACAGAGTTCTGACATTTGTTATGCCTCACGAGCATATAAAGCTGCATTCCTTCAGTAACTGATATCAAGGTGGCTGTATTTTAATCTTGCACAATAACAGTCTGTATCTCCACCTCCTCTGGTGAAGTGATGACAAACTCCTCCGCCTGCTCCATCACCTCGATGTCTCGGGACTCCACCATGGTCACCGTGCCGTCCGCTGTCTCTAACGTCCCGTCTGTGGTCAGAATGGCGCCATCGCTGATTGCCGAGGCTAATGTCATGGCAACCTGCTCGGTCAGGCTCTCCGGCGTGGCAATAGTGATTGTGTCGCCACAGTCCGAGGAAATGGCGGCGTTTTCGTCCATGGACACGTTCTGCACGATGATCTGGTGTCCTGACTGAGACTGGCTGACGATCTGCTGCACAACCTTCATGATGTGGCTGCCCACCTGGATGCAGGAGAGGAAACATGATAATCAAATACAGTTAACAAATCAGACTACAACATAGGAGTGAAAGTTCTAAGTAGAGGACTTTGTTCATAAGCGACACCAACTGTCTTCAGTGCCCTGAACTAACCTCATTCCTACTGAGAGGAACTTCACCATCCGCTTCCGTAACATCGGATGGAGCCTAGAAAAAGGGGAGAAATTTTAAAATAAAAACATCTTTTAAGCTGAAATAAATTACTTTTTACAATTCAACATTCCCAAAAGCTTCAGCGTGCAAATTGATCGGCTTATACCCACAGCCAGGTTTCAGCTAGCCTGCTGAGGGAGCTGGTATCAGTGCTGCTGATGAAAGCTCACCTGGATAATGTACTCTTGTGTATCTGCCACCACGGAGGAGAACTCCACCAGCACTGCATGGGGGTCCTCAGAGATGATGGTGGCAGCCATGCTGTTGGGTGAGTGCGGTTCCTCCAAAACCACAGGCTGTTCAGACTCCTTCAGTGGCCCATTGCAGCCCCCTGTTTCATGAGACATACAGCAAGAAATGACTAGGAATCAAGCATCAGTACTGCCTGGCAGCTTCTGTAAGTCATTTTCACCCTTAATTTTGAAGGGATGAATCAAACCTTCATTGCACTGAAGGAAATGTGTTTTGCACACAAGAAAAGGGGTCAGTGATGTGCAGGCCCGAGCCCAGCTCACCTTTGGCACGCAGGTGGCGGTTAAGTGTTCCATGCTCCGCAAACCCTCGACTGCACTTGAAGCACTTGAAGGGCTTTTCTCCCGTGTGATGGCGGATATGACGAACTAACGAGCCCTTCTCCCTGAACCCTCGCGAGCAGTACTGACACACGTACGGCCTCTCCTGTGCATGGGTACGCTGGTGTACTTGCAGGGCATTCTGAGATAGAGAGAGAGAGAGAGAGACAGACAGAGAGGTGAGTAGGGAAAAGAAATGTTCTACCATTCTGCGGTGGGTTTCCTCTTAAGAGTCTGTTTAACAACTGTAACTGTAACTTAAGGAGCTTGTAAACACACTTGGTAACCCTAAGATCCAACGTTATCGGGAAACCCACCCCAGAGCCTGCCATTCAAATGCCTAAAACTCAGCAGTAGCAACACAGTGTGGACTGAGGGCAGCGTTTCACTACCTTTGTCTTGTAGCCTTTGCTGCACCTGTTGCAGTGGTACGGGCGCTCGTCGGAGTGCGCCCTCATGTGCTCGCGCACGTGGCCGATTGTTTTGTAGAGCTTCCCGCACTCGCCACACTTGAAGCGCCGCTCGCTGAGGTGAGCCTCCATGTGCTTTTTCAGCAGGTACCCTGTGAGGAACTCCTTCTGGCACACCATGCACTTGAAAGGCTTGAACCCTGCAACAGGCACCGTCAGCTCACTTTGCGAAGCTTCAAAACTGAGTGGCAAGGGTAGTAAATCAGTCGTGGTAAATTAACACCAGAAATGCATGCAAGGATATCTACGCATCTAGGCACTTCAAAAAATGAGAACATGATATGTTTGATCATAAATTCAGCGTTTCCTAAAAATGCATTCCATGCACCAAATAGAAAGGATGAGGCTAAAGGCTGTTCAATATACTAATTAACAGCAATGTGAAATGGTCAGGTATAACCGCACTGTGGAATCAAAGGGACATGCTATGAGAGATTACCATTAAGAAGCATACTCGGAGTAGCACAGGCTTACCAAGATGTCCTTTCACGTGTACCCGCAGGTAGTTCAAGGCCTTAAAGGACCGACTGCAGTGAGGGCATCTATGAACTTTTGGAGAGGACGATTCACCTTGTTTCTCCATAGGGTCCTAAAATGAAACACAAAACAAAACTTATACATTCTCACATCTCAAAACAAACTACGAGGGAAGAGGTATGATATGATATATAATAATAAAGATGTGGGTATATAGAATTCTAGTTAAATATAATGCCTGGGGTACAGTGTTTATAATCCTAAATGAGTTCAGTTGAGGATTCCCACTCACCCCTGCATCTTCAGAGTCTAACTCCACACACTCTTCTGTGACCTGGATCTCAGTAATCCTGCCCTCGGGGTCACCACTTTGAAGGGGCTGCATGGGAGATTTGGCCCCAGGCTGCTCGCTCCTGTCTGTCTCCAGCTTGATGCCCGAGTTGATGATGGCCTGGCCCAGCAGGCTGTCTCCCTCTTCCACCGACTCGGCATGCTGCTCCTCCTGAGCATGAAAATTAACACCAAGTGGTCTTATACACAGCAAAAGTGTACCAAGAGAAATTTATAATTAACCCATCAGAAGTCACCACACCAGATCACTTCTACGTGCTGTGTAGGTAATGGAGACCAATTGATACGGCATGTGGTCATACACACACCTCTGGAGATTAGCTTGCTTTAACAAATGGGCGCCATGCAAACACAAACCAAATTAATGAGTATATTCAATTCAACTTTATTTGTATAGCCATTAAGACATGTCACAAAAAAACAGGAAAACCCAGAAAAGGTGTGCCTGAACCCCACAGATTCTGAAAGCGAGTTTCACAAAAAATAAAAATGAAGTCAAGGTTTCAGACCTGCTGGGTCTGTTCGGCGCTGTCCACCTCCATTTGCACATGGACCTCTTGAATGACCTCCTCAGAGTTGTCCATCACACTGACCACTCGAAGCTGCTCCTCCTCTGAAGAAGCCAGTGAAGGGGAGCCCTGCTTAAAACCTGGAACACAGCAAGACGGGACCATTGTATCAGCTGCTCTGGCCCTGGAACATGAATACCAGAACTCACAGTCGGAGATCGACTACAACTGAAAATATAGCAAGGAAATACACTCACTGAGGCCCTTCAGTCCTATTTTGGTCACTCAGAGTATGTTTTCTTCTGGTAACACTATGTGGTTAAAACATGGTACATGCAATACCCAACCAAATAACAGCAACTTGCCACAAAAAAGAATTCTGCAATATAAATAAAAAAACTGCACTATAAAAATTCTAATACGTAGAACCGTGAGCTCTATGCCTGCTGAGAAAATAAATCTTTCCAAGGGCATGAGAAAGGCTGATTGTATAAAGACAGATGGGAATTTTTCCCCATCAGTCTGTATAAATTTTTGTAGTCCATACATTATTAGTATCACTTATCCTTATTGCTTGAATTTACCACATTACCAAAGAGAATCCCAGGTATTTACTGCTTGGATCCTCAATTTATGTCCCAGTTTTACAGAATAATTGGACTATGCTCAAATTAAACTAAGGTCAGAATAACAATATGAACATCCCAGTACCTTTCTGCATTCCATCCTTGCTGACCAGAATCTCCTTGCACTGGCTAAATCGAATCTTCTCTGTGCAGGGAGTGATGGACTTCAAGTGTCTTGTCAGAGCCCCAGACTCCCTGAAGGACAGCCCACACAGATTACACCTATAAGGCCGCTCATCTGGGAGACAACACAATACTGTAAGTGACAGGTTCCCAAAAGATCTCCAGGACTAAATCACATTAGCAGACGTTTTGAAGAGAACATCCTCTCGCCCTCCATTTACCTGTGTGCCGACGGTTGTGCCGAATCAGAGAGCCTTTGGTTCTGAAGGAGTTCCCGCACAGCTTACAGTGGAAGTTCTTCTTCTCACTGTGTGTGGTCAGATGTGTTCTTAAGATGTTTACCTACAAGAAAACAACACTTTGGTAACTGTGCACAGGTCTGACACATATAGATTATTTTTATAAGCCTCAACAGGCTAAATGTGTGATACATGAAGCTCCTTTAGTGATGGCATGATTAACGGCAAGTTATTATAAAATCCCAAATAAAAAATGTAATACCCAAAAGGTACGCTATTATCTCATCGTTATGAAGAGCTGCACTTTTCCAATGATCAGTGTGACGCACCGTTTTAAAAGTCTTCTCACAGATATGGCAGACGTAGCGCCCTTCCTCGTTGACTTTGACTAGAATCTTTGTGACCTCGTGGCCCTCCGCGCTCTGGTCGAGTCCCGAGCTCCTAGCCGCACTGCTCCTTCTCCTGCGCGCCACAGCGGCCGCAGGGCCCCGCCCTTCATCAGAAAACAATCACCACAGTCTCACTGTCTGCAGTGTACACATGCATTAGCATGGGCCAACTTTCCTGACAGAAATGACTCATCATTAATACTGAATTATTTCTTGGTGAAGGGGAGGTGGAAAGTTAATTTTTTAAAATAATGGTTGAGGTTGATGTCTGCTGAAAAGTACTGGCCTACCTGTGAGCTTTGTTTTGTCACTCTCCTCTGAGGACACTGCACAGTCATCCATTTCTGTTGCAGTAACAGAGCTTCCTTCAATCAGAACTACCTGTCAGATTGCACAAAACGCTATTTGAAACAAACAAGAATCAAGAACAAGGCTTAATATTCCAAACAAATGCATTATTGAACT
Organism: Anguilla rostrata; assembly: GCF_018555375.3. Classification (NCBI taxonomy): domain Eukaryota; kingdom Metazoa; phylum Chordata; class Actinopteri; order Anguilliformes; family Anguillidae; genus Anguilla; species Anguilla rostrata. The sequence goes on from NC_057934.1 coordinate 50,553,658, forward strand.
ACTTAAAATCTGACAAAGAGCTGCCTCATATCACAAAGCAGGGAGTACGTGTATGAATCACATTGCTATATTAACCCTATAAACAGAAAATTATTATTTATAAAAAGTAAAGGCTATACCCCTAAAAAGATGAATCACAAAATGCATCAATATGCATTCCTACCCTTTCAAAAAGTCAGATGATTAACCTAGAACACACATCCTGCTATGAAGGGGAAATGATTTGCATTTAGCTTCATAAGTGAATGAATGATCAATTCTTACCTCTGGGGTGAGGTCATGATGGGCGTCACTGGGAGGTTGCTGATGACCCACCTCTTGAGCCCGCTGACAGCTGTTTTGCAGTTTGTGCTGAATAAAAGCCTCCAAGGTGGTGAACTCCACTTGGCAACGTCCACATCTGTGCACATCTTCATCTACACTCAAACAAATTGCAAGATGAACAGGTTTTCCAAAGCGAGATTTAAAAGCATTAAGGACAAACGGTGTGTTTTGTCAGTGCTGGTCAGTAATTTACTTCAAACATTCACACAAGAATGAATCTGAAAAATCGATTTTTAATAGTTAACGTTACTGCATTAAACATTCTGTAAATTTGAGTAAAGTTGAGTTACTGCAACACTGGTTGGGCAAGGGATCAATACTGCAAGCACTTGTGAATGTAAGAATGTTACATTTATAGTAAGACGCTGCAGGTGGAGAGGCCTTTTAAACTTACTACTAGCTACGCATTGCCACTTTTCATGCGCTGATGGTCGGTAACAGCACACACACCCTAGCTGATTTGTACGGTATTTATTAAGGAGTGCAACTACAAGCTAGTTAGCAAGTTTAACTGAAATCAGAAAGGGGTTACCGAAATAATAATTGTCTTAAAACAGTGCTATATATTAACTTACTGACATTATCGGTGTATTAGCTATTAATATAAGCGATTAAGCATTAGTGATGCCTTAACGGTCTTTCACTCACCACAGTCAGATTGCTCATCAAATGGGCAGCTAACTTTCTAGTAGTAGCTACGCTATCGAACTATGCTACGGCAATGATCACGTCGAATGTGCTGTGACGGTAATTGCGATAGAATCGCTTTGCAGTCACATCTGGCCAGAATGTAAACAAGTCAGATTTTATTCACGACAAGAAATTTTACGACAACGTTAGCTAGCTAGCTAGCTAAACAAGCAAGTGGAGCTCACTGGCTAGAGAGCTCATAAGAGCTGTAGCTAACGTTAGCAATCTGTGTGCTACGTTAATAACTTGTACGTTTTCAGTATTAAAACTACTAGAAGGGAAAGACACAGTGCATGCAGCCAACTTTAGTCAATTCGATGAGTCAAACAGCAAGGCACACCGTGGTTGCACATCGCTGTATTATAATCAGTCTGCAAGATAACTAGAAAGCTGACTGACGTTATCTTGTAAGCGGGTTAGCAGTCTACTTCTTCAAGAGCAGGCCTACGCCAAGGCCTAATCAAGTTTTCATTATTTAGCTTGTAAATATGGTCATATCATGGCAATGAAAGTGTAAAGTCAGCGTGTTTACCTTCGTCCCCGAGTGTGGTGTGGATGGTGATGATGTTCCCTGTGGGTACCGTTTGATCAGTCGGTGTTTCTGCCGTATTATTTTCTGCACTCATGTTCAAGCTGTCCGTCCCTGTCGCAACTTCACAACTAAGAAACATGGCGGATTTACGACCCCGTAGTCATAACAACAAAAAGGGCACGGAAAATAAATGCAAAATGCGGAGCAATTGTGAACGTGGAAACGTAGCAATGAGCATGAAAAGTAACCCCAGATCAATGGTAATTTTTCGAAAAGAGTAGTTTAATGAATACCATTTTGGATTTTTGCCTTTTGATATTTTTTTGGTCAGAATAAGGCGGAGGAGTAAATTGCGTAAACTCGTCAGTGCTAACGTCTGAAATTTAGGATAACTTAAGTTGCTACAAAGAGTTTAGTTAATTTTCATCCACACTGATTTTTTATTTTAAAAGAAAACCACCCTCCACCCACTTCTTTAGGATCTCGTAGACGACAAAACCCGACCGTAAAAACAATAGTTTTGGGGTAAAGACGCCGTTAATGGTGTCGATTAGTGTATTTACCAAACACATCTCTATCTTTCCTGTCGCTCAAGGTTAATGGAGTGGGAGAATGGGCAGACGCCTATACTAAAGCTGTGGTTCTCAAGCTCGGTCCTGGGGTACCACTGTATATGCTAGTTTTCGTTGCAACCACAATTGCAGTATTTTAATAAACTGTTCTTTTTACATGGTGCTTCTTTATGTATATAGGGATTATTCGCCCTCTTAAACCACATTGTCAGAAATTGTTATGCACGTCAAGAAGAATAAAATGCCCATGTTAACATTGTGCTTATTGTGCTGTATTGCAAACAATTACATAAGGTCACTATTTAACTCATGAAATTAAAGACTGAGGTGAACTAATAGGCTCCTGCTTGGTGAAGGTGTGGTGGACACATGGCCACTAAAACTATGTAATAAAGGACTGCCCAATCCTGGTATGGTTGAATGAAAACCAGCCTACACAGGGGTCCCCCAGGATAAGGAGCCACTGGAATACATTTTGAGAAAAAAACAGCAGAACAGAGTGCCGAGCAGAAGTAATACGAGGTCAATTTCAAAGCTGCTTGGCCATGATGCATACAATTCCCTTAGGCGGGCTCTCTATCCATTACGCTACACAACTGCACAAGAACTTAAAAAACCTGCCATTTTAGAGGCCACCTATGTCATGGGCATGGCTCATGTTGACTGGGAGACCAGGATCACCACTAATGCACTACAAGCAGTCACCTACAGGAAGTATTTTTCATCGTGGCCAAGCAGTGTTTTGAAATCAGAGTTGGAGTTTTCATTTTGTGCTTTAGTCTTGGCTTAGAATTTATGTAGAAGCCTCATGTCTGCCTAGACTAAGACAAAATCAAGGTCAAGAAAGAAAAGAGATGCTGGTACTGTTAGCTGACTTAAGGTAATCATTTACCTTGGGTGCACAAGGGCCGATCCGTTTCAGGATTTTGTGCCAACTTGTGCTCTTAATTATTTAATTAGTTAAATCATATCTTGATCTGACATTTGTGTACGCACTAGCTATAACCACAGACTGCAAGTATATCCTAAATATTTTGCTGTGTTCAAGTACAGGAGTGAACCCGTATAGCATATAGAGCTGTCAGAAAACTAAAACTACAGTAATACCTTGGAACAAAAACCAGCAGACAGAGAGGCCCTCCAGGACCACAGTTGTGCACCCCTTATTTTTAATTGAAGGAGGTAGCAATCTTTCCATATTCTGCTACTGCAGGTCTGTGGTGCACTTCAAAACTGATTGGCACATGTCGTGTTTGTGCCCAGTGGGTGTGGTTTCAAATCCAATTAAAAACTTTATTAGTCTCTGGAATGTGGGACCAAATGTTTTCTACTGAGTGTTGAATTAACACTAGACATTTTACTGTGAGCCAACATCTCAAGGCCTGCCTCTGTTTTCATGCAACTGGATAGCAAAGAAAAGAATGACAGTGACATAGGGCATTTTTTTTTCTAGGAGCGCAAAGTAGGATCATTTCATCTTGGTATGCACCAAGCTCTTCATTAAAAACAGCGAGGTGCACTCAAGGTGCTTGGTGTGCAATAGCAGCTTCAGACACATTACAAATAATTAGAAGCAAGGTGCCCTCAGCTGTTAAAAACATGTCCTGTCTGACTGCAGCCTTAAGTGTTTTTCTCTGCCCTTCCCTCTATGCAGTAAATTACATGCCCACGCACCCAAATAGAGTGCACCAAAAAGAACAAGGAAAGCACAGCGTCAGACAACCTCAACTGTGTCGGACATGGAAGTAAGCCTGTACTGCACATGATGCTGTGAGTGTAAAGCATTGGAGCTCCCCTTGATAGTCAATGAGAAATATCAGACTTTGAAGGCAAAATTAAACTTCCCTAATTGTATTTTAAATCATGGTTTACGGTCGTTATGTTTCTGTTTGAAAGCAGATTGTGAAAATATGTTTAAATTTGTTTTTGCAAATCTACAATAAAAAAACAAAATATATTTTCCCACATATAAAGCATATGGAGGACAACGGTCTAGAAATTGCACTGCCCAGATTGGTGTACCTGCTTTGTAGCAAATCCCATTGGCCCAAATCGATCCCCTGAACTGGCCATGGTTGGATACAACTTCAATGAAATACCCCCTTTTCACGGTATTTCATTGCATTCCTAGTAGAGTGACAGAGAAGGGAGAGAGAGAGCTAGCCAGCAAGTAAACGCCTTCTTGTGCAGCATCCACCGGTATAAAGTAATATAAACTACCTGACTTTCCAAAAGAAAGTTCTGTACGAAAATATTATTTCTAAATACGATTTGAAAGTGCCCCCTGGTAGGCTTACCTTGGAGTTTGGGTCTCTGGATCAAAAAAGGTTGAAAACCCGTGTTCTTTGAGCTCGAAATATTTATCTGTCTTTTAGTATTATATGAAATGTCCTGTCTAAAGCAAAAATTCTGTTTTCTATTCCATGTAGCCTATTTATAATTCGTATAGTCAAATGATGATTCAAGTGAGTGTTCATTAGTCGCCTAATACGAATTAGGCTTTGAAATGGAGAATTCCTAATCGTAACGATGGAGATACTTACGATCACTGAAAATTATTTATGTATAATTCCATAGTAGCCTATACGAACGACTACATTTAGGGGTAAAAATTGTCATGTGGGTAATCAATTTAGTTGTTTTTATTTTATTTATATTTTTAACTTCGGCATTTGATACCGGGCTGCTGTAGATTATCATCGTTTAATCGCATTTTCCTACCGTTTTACTTTGCAGTAAACTTTTTAACTGTACCAGACCCGATGGCGAGTCTCTGAGTCTAACTGGGAAGATTCACTAGCCTAATTGTTTCCTCTCTCCATTAAGTCCTAAAGTTCAAAAACATGGTATTGTTCACGTCAATGATTCAAGGCAATGACAGATCACCTTCAGATCCCTAGGTTGTTGACAGTAGAACCCCGAATAACTAGCCTATGTACGTTGCATATTTAACATTCAGCCAAAAACGGCATGAATAAATGTTTACTTGTCACCCCTCTAGAGAAAGCGTGCTTTTTGGCTTGGGTCAGAATCCCTCGCGCTGTATAATGTTTACGCAGAATTGACATTCTTCTCTTTAACGCTACAAGTCGGCGCTGATTGCGGAAGTGTTTGCAGTTCGTGTGGCAGGAAAAGGTCAGCAAGCTAAAGCTAATGTGTAACCGGGCCGTATGAATGTCTTTTGACACGATTCATTATTTTAACCTCAACGATCGAACTGTTGCTTCTTATCGATACTGCACGGAAAAGTATTTTCACGTCGCTTTTAAAGAACAGTAATAATAGAACATTAGGCTATATTACTGCAATGGCCATGTCGAAATGCAACCGTTTATGTGGTTCCTTGACAGGGGAATTGCTCGATTCCTTAGAGAACGTTCTTTTCGATTGCGATGGGGTCATTTGGCGAGGAGATCAAGCTATCCCCGGAGCCCCAGATGTCATTAATTCGTTAAAGAAAAATGGAAAGCGAGTCTTTTTCGTAACCAATAACAGCACTAAAACGAGAAGAATGTACGCCGATAAACTGGCTAAAATGGGATTCAACGCCACCGAAGAGGAAGTCTTCGGCACAGCATATTGTTCAGCAATCTACCTGAAGTCCACATGCAAACTGAAGGGTAAAGTGTACCTGATTGGTAGTAATGCAATGAAACAGGAGCTCCTAAATGTGGGGATTGAACAAGTAGGCGCAGGTCCAGATCCAATTACAGGGGTTCAGATCGACTGGGCCAATGTTCCTTTGGATCCTGAAGTAAAAGCCGTTCTGGTTGGTTTTGATGAGCACTTCAACTATATGAAATTAAACCGAGCACTTCAGTACCTCAACAACACGGAATGCCTGCTCGTTGGTACTAACACTGACACTCGGCTGCCATTGGAAGGAGGCAAAGCCGTCCCAGGTACGTGAAAGCGGTCATGCTGTCTGATGCTCTGCACCACTGCTTTTGTGAATGTTTTGCAGACGTAACTGTCTGAAACTTATGTAACTGATATAATTTCCCCCATCAGTTTTCGTTTAGGAAAATACAGTGTAGTTTTCATTAATATTACCTGGAATGTTTTCTGCCACAGGGACAGGCTGTCTGCTCAAGGCAGTGGAGACTGCAGCCCAGCGCAAGGCCCATGTGGTAGGGAAGCCGAGCCATTTTATGTTCGACTGTTTGGCCAGCCAGTACGGTTTGGATCCTGCCAAGACCTTGATGGTGGGGGACAGACTGGACACTGACATTCTGATGGGGTCCAATTGTGGCCTGAAGACGCTGCTGACCCTCACTGGAGTGTCAACTGTAGCTGATGCCATGGAGCACCAGAAGAGTGGCTGCCCAGACCGCCTTGGTATGGTGCCTGATTACTTTGTGGAGACCATTGCTGAGCTCTTGCCAGCATTGCAGGGGTAGACCATGACTTGAGAAAATTTTATTGGAAGTATGCACTGAAAGAAATGGAACAAATATAGAAAACTAGATATGTCTTTTAAAATCTGAATAAGGATTGCGGTTTTACTTTAAAATTAATTTGGTTAGACAAATATTGGTTGGATAATCTATCACTCAAGTAACAAAGTGTTTTAGAGCGAACATGGCACGTAGGTTGAAGGTTACTTTATTAGAGAGGTAGGGTTTTTAATAATATGTTTCATGGGGGATCATGTGGTGATTGAATTTTATGGAAACACAACAGCTTGCCTGAACGTAATGAGGATTGGGGACAGCAGCAATTGGGTTCGCGACAGCAGTAATCAGTTGTTTAAAGGGATAGTTTACTTTCTGTCTTTATTTCATATTATTTCAGTTCAGTGTATGTTGTTGATTGGCCCAGGTGGTTTTTGTGTGCAATAAAGGACATTTTAGATACTTACGTTTTTGCTAACTAGCCTGATGGCAATGACTGGTATCGGGGCATTCAGTGGTTCATGGTCTAAATCAAGAAAATACTACAATACAAGTAACTCCAAAGCAGCTTGTATTGTGAATTTGTGTTTCCAGAGGCTGTACATATGAACAGGGTTGTAAAATAATAGCCTTTATTCACAATTATAAAAGTGGATATCAATGTTTATATTGTGCCAGTACTACTGTACTTCCCTGCTCAGTTCTCAAACGGTGCAAGCTCTTAAATGAGTCATGTAGTAATGTTGATAGTGGCAGCCATAACAGTTTGAGTGTAGCAGTCTCAAGTTACAAATTTGAAATAAGATGAAGTACAATTTCTTGAAGAATAATGGGGTAATATTTATAGACATACAATCTCCAAAGGTATAACTTTGCTGTAGAAGAAGTTTGGAGTTTCTTGAAGTGTGTTTTCTTGCTTTAGACCTCAAATCCTTAATGCCCCAATGCCAGCCATTGTAAATCCAGCAGGTCATCAGAAAGCTGGATGAATATCTGAATCATCTTTCATTGCATGCAAAAAAAATTGTCTGGCCCTATTAAAGGTGTATACTAAAACAGAAATAATATTTTAAAAACCCAGAAAGTGATCCATTCCTTTTTTCTAGTATTTTTTAGTGTGACTGTCCTCTCTGTTCAAAAAAGCCTTAAAAGGACAGGGTTGTAGTTTTCCCGTTCTAAGTGGGCCAGTATTCCCAATCTGAGTCCTTTTTTAATTTATTTTGATGAAAAAGATGTTTTGTCTGCAAGGGAATGTTACCCCTTACAAATAGCAGTTGTGTCACAATGGGAAACATTTTGTGGAAAAACAATTTTCATCTCCATCTCTTGTTTTTTGGTTATTTATTATTAATGTCTCCACACTTCTGTGGTGTACCGTCAACACACTGTTTTGTATTGTTTGACAGAAACAATGCAAGGACAATATAATTCAATGCACAGATCTGAAGGGTCTCATTTTAGGTTCTGTGTGTACAATTTTACCAATGCAGACAGAAAGCTTGCTTGTTTTTAACTACCTCCATTAGTGTTATGAGTACACAAAATACATGCTTGCCCATTTCTTCACAAATCTTACATGGATAACATACTCTCAACTTTTGGCTGTGTTAATGTTGTTTGCAGATGCAGTGTATTGGACTGAATGTGGATGTAGCATTTCAAAAATATAATCCTTCTTACCCCTGACACACACACACAAAACGATGTACCTTGTTCAGATATACCAATTACGGAGCTGGAGCTTACTTGAGGAAAGCTCCAGCTCCGTAATTGCATAAGTATTGATGTTTAACACGAAGCCATTGTGGAGCAATGTTCATTTGAGACATGCAGATTAGCATTTTTTTAGAGAAACAAATAAACAAATGGTTGTACTTTTCAATATGCAAATTTTAATGTGTGGCAATGTATCATGGTATATTAATATTTTCATGTTTGACTTTTGGCAGGGTACAGAACAGCAATGACGATAAATAATAATAATAAGAAAAATTTATATATGTGTAGCACTTTATACAAAAAGCAGCCTGTCATACAAAATATAAACTTTAAATGGTGATAATCAATATAGCCCCATAGAGCTGACAGACAGGTGCCTATAGCCCGTCTTATCACTGCTATGCTAATGACACCTTTTTTCTCCTTTCACCCATCTAATACACTGGTCTTAGCACATATTTGATCAAACTTACAAGGAATTTCAAACCACCCCCTGAAGTGACTTTCAGTCACCTTGGATGGTGCCACAGTGTTGCCCTCCTTAACTACTAGGGATCTCAGTGGTACTGGGCAGAAAATTGTTGCTCTCTGAGAACATCACAGTGGCCTGTCGGGCATGCAGATTCTTCATGTAAAACATCATGAGAATCCCTCATCGTCCGCTCCTCCTTGCTGGTCTCTCCGCCTCCCCCATCAGACCATTGTGCTTATCCAGAACACTGCTGCACCCCTGATCTGCAAGTTCCCAAATCTCAGCCATGACACTAGCCTTCTCAGTTCTGTCCAATTGCTGCTTGCATGGGCTTGTGTGAAATTTAAAACTTAAAAAAGAATTTTAAAAACCAGCCTGGGTGCTTGTTGCAATGTAGGCTTGCTCTGTTAAATGACTGTGACATAATTATATGTAGTGTCCGATTTAAGTACTCAAAAGAAAAAAGGGAAAGTTCTATATTTAAAGTTTGTTGGAACTTTTTATACTTGTATTTCTGACTTGGCAACAAAAACATAGACCTAGGTTACTTCTTGACCATAATCCTGTCTGCCTTCATGACTGTTTAACGTGAAAAAATCCATACGTGCATGTTATGCATATATAGAGAGCACATATATATATATATATATATATATATATATATAGAGAGAGAGAGAGAGAGAGAGCAAGCATTTATACTGTACCTCATTTAAATAGGAAGGTTAAAATGACACAGATTATACCATTTGCAACCTAGGAATGGATCAATAAATATACTCCATTAATACAGAATATAAAACGATACATGCTGTAGATTCTGTATTGATTATGCTAGCTACACAGATATTTCAGGGAGATACTTGAGAGTTAGGCATTAAAATGATAAATTATCTGTTTTATAGTTCTGTTTATAGTGTTTTATCCAAAGAGAACTTGAGTCAACTGCCATGCTACCATGAAACCAGGACTTCAGAATACATTGTTTGTGTTGTTTTCCGCTACAGAACTTGCTACCAGTGCATTTTCTCACACAAGGTCCAAACATAGCAAGGCTAAACAGTCCTTCCAGCTTATCAAACTTTCAGGCTCATCACATACTGTGTAATGGAGCTAAAAATCACTTTCTTTGCTGTCACAAATTTTGTCCAAGTACTGTATGTAATAGAAAGCTGTTCACTATTAATGTCCAAATGTACCTTCAGTGTAATACTGTAGATGTTAATTATGCATGTAATTCTCATTGTTGAAGTCTATATTTACTAAAAGACGATGTCATTTTACTCTCAGTGTGAATTGTTGAAACATATGAAGTGGGAAAATGGATTTCAGATGTTTGCACACCTGAAATGTCCACAGATCATAATTTCTCATACTGTGAAAACAAAGTTTACTTCCAAAATAACCTTAGCTATAACTACAAATGACATGAGTATGGACATTAATGTTGCCAGTTTCTAGGTCATGAATGGTTAATTAAATATGTTTTTCGTTGGCAGTAAAAACAGGCAATAAACCAGTTTTTGAAACGGCTATAGTGGTCTAATGTGTATTCATTGTCTACAGTGCTGTCACATGTAGAGTGGGGAAGTGGGAAAAAATCAATTGGTTTGGCACAAGTGCCCTAATTTGAGTTCTGAGCTCGCAAAATGCATTAGCCACTGATAAAAGATTTGAATCTCTTCCCCTCAGTTTTTCTTGGAAGGCTTTTTTCCTTCTACAAAATGCAAACAATTGTCAATCAAAAGAATATTCTGCTGCATTCCACTATATTATTTTACGTAGTCAAGATGAAGTGTTAACAACCAAGCCCAAACAATATTGGACCACACCGGTGCTAGTATGTTTTATTACAATAAGGAAAACAACTGGGAGTAGATGAACCAGCCCCTGCACAAACAACATCTAATATAGGGGATGATTCATTCCCCTACACAAGTTTCTGCACCTCACTGGTTTCAGTGCTCAGATTTCTCTCTTAGGATGGTTATCAGGTGGCTGCTTTAATGTGGGGTCCAGAATGGCAGAGGTCCAAGAATAGGTCCCATAACCTTTGATATGGTTAAAACTATCTTAACACTCTCACCTAAGCACACAGTTTTATGAATAGGCCTAGCTAATGAACAATATTTAATCTTTGTTAGCTTGTATATCCTCACGTTTGCAAATGCAAATGAGGGCAGAGGGCAGAACACTCTCACCTAAGCACACAGTTTTATGAATAGGCCTAGCTAATGAACAATATTTAATCTTTGTTAGCTTGTATATCCTCACATTTGCAAATGCAAATGAGGGCAGATGTAAAACTACCACTACGTAGTGACCATTCTCTTATGAGATTAATTTAGTTATGTAAGGTGCTATATAAGGGTAAATGGTGTTGAGTATTTTGTGGGTTAATGGTTTCACATGAAAAGAATATTCTATGAGGGATTTAAATTAGCATGCCTAGTGTTCAGCCAAATAAATGTGTAAATTAAACACTGGCCAAGGTTTATGAAAACAGTCTATTTAAAATGCCTCCCCTAAGCCCCATCTTTATTTGTGTTAAACGGGGTAAAGTTTGTTGCACTGAATTTTACCACACAATTGCCGCAGGGCTTCGAGTCACCTTGGTCTGTCAACGTCTGGAAGTAAACCGGGCGAAGTTTCATATTCTCCACCTCGCAGTGACAGCTGCTGTCCGCAGCAGCCCGGCTCTCCTGCCCCTTTGTCCATTGTCTGTGGAGCTGCCCGGCCTGTGGTTTTAGCTGTCACGTGTGTCTGCGAGAGGGAGACTGGACCAGTCTGAGTAAGCAGCCAGGTGTACTGCTGGCTGGCTGGCTGGCTCACGCGGCTCTGGTCATGCACACGGCTCCATGCACAGCTGAGTGAAAGGCACAGAGAAGCTGCGTAAGAGGGCGCAGGATGGAGAGGTGTTGGAACTGTTCAGCAACAGCCCTGGAGGGACCGCCACGCACGGTGAGACCTTCCAGACATTTTGACTGGTCAATATTTACAATTATTGAAATTACTCTGTGTGATGGGGTACAGTGCACTAATTGAGCTTCAGATCTACTCACTTCAGTCAGTGTTACGATGAGCCGATAATGTAATTCCTATCTGCTTTATCAGATGAAAGCAAAGGGAAATGTGTTGAGTGTTTGATGGTATTGATAGTATTGATCAATTGTGTTCAGCATACAGTGATTTCCACGTGACAGAGAAGCACACAAAGCACTCTCATTTCAGTTTCACTCCCAACAGGATGGGGCCCCAGCACTGTCCCCCCAGTTTCCTCACAGGGCATTTTGGGGCGCTCTCAGTGCCATCCTGCTTATGGTTGTCATAGCACTCAGTGTCGTGGGACACATAGGCTTCAGACAGCCAGACCCACAGGTAAGGGGTTTACAGCCTTACCTAATGCCAAAATGAGAATTATGCAGTTCCGCGTACCCTTCAGTTGACCACCTGAGTGTTTAATTAACTAATGTGTCAGATGTTCAAATGCTAGTAAACTAATGCGGTATTTGCACTTATACCTTATGTTAATGATATGTATGGGTGTTATTCAGCAAGCATGTCCAATATAGTCTATGTTACAGGTGGTTAGGATCATAGTTCCAGATGAGACTGGAATGGTGGTCAATCAGTCAGCACTGGTGGACCAGCGAAACGATGTGGTGATCTACTCTGTGACCTCCATCGCCAACCACACCTCCACGGTGATGTTTGACATTAAGCATGTGAGACCCTTTCTTTTGTTTTCGAAGGGAGCATCCTGAACCACGGTCTCACATCTTGCGATTATATTCACTGATGCTCGCCAATTCTCATTCAATTCATTCAGGGATTGATATGCTACAAACCTGATAACCAGGAGATCTGCTTTCTACGCAAAATGGAGGGAACTGATTATGAAAATGTTCACACTCTTCTGGATGAATCTAAAAAGGTACAATATTTAGAATCAAAAGATTATAACTTACATATTTTATTTTGAAACTACTTCATATTTAGCATGAGACAAAAGCAAACCCACATAAATGAAGGAGTTAAAACATGTTCTCTGAAATACAATCAGTCACTATTAGACAAATCCCTTGTTAGATACGTGTGTAGTATTTTTGGTTTATTCAGAAAAAGCTGACCATTTGAAAATTAAGCCTAGGTAAAGTGTTTTGTTGGATGTGCAGTGTATGTGGAACATAAACTTACAAGACAGATTCAACTATACATTTAATTTTCTCTCAGAACAGCCCTAGCTCACCTCAGCCTTGAACAGGGAGATGCCAGCTGTGTGACAATATGAACTTAGGACTTAACAAGAGGTTAGATCTGAGGTCCCCTTGTCAGATATGGACTTCTATGTTTTGTGTGTTCACGTGGGAGTTGGTAGTGTGGTTAATTGACAGGTGCCAGAGCGCCGCCTCTGTCTGCATTAAGGGAGGGGGGGGGGGGGGGGGAATAGGCAGCTCAGGTGGCATGTGTATGTATCCCTTGTGAGTCCAGGAGGATGAAATGAAGCAGACTAGGCCCATAGGGCTGAGTCCAGCCACTCCTAAATTCCTCTGCACATCTGATCCTACAACCCCCTCTCCCAGATCCATTTACCGGATTGGACCTCAGAGGGCAGGGTGTGCACAATGGCCACTCTGTTGGCAAATTAGGGCTTTTTGCTCCTGGAAAAAAGCCCTGCAATCAAAGATTCAACGAGTGTCTTCTGAGCACTTTGCTCCTCGCCATTAATGGAGTGTTCCTCTGGTAATTTGCCACTGGTACAGGGTGGAGACATTTCGTATTGGGCACATTGAAATGCTCTAAGTAATGGTCAGAATTACTTTTTTCTGCTAACACCTCTTCACTTGCTCAATAAAGGTTACATAGATTAACTTAAATACCAATAAGTCATTATTCGGTCTGAATTACTGGAATCATCAAAATAACAACATAGAGATAACGGTTTTCTTATAGCTAATTGGTAGTGGTTACAACTGTGAGGTTCTTCTGGTTATCCAAAGTTTAGATTATGTAGTTGAAACGTTGCATGGGAACTTGGATCTCCAACAACTAATGACTCATTTCACAACCAAAAAATAAACTGAAAAACTGATTCTTCAGGAATGGTTCTACTGCAGTCTTTTAAACCTAGCTATCTGTATGCACTTCAAATATATTAACCAAAATGCCGATTCAAACAAAGACCTATTGTGTCTTGTATCTCTGTTATTGAATATGGTGCACTGAGAAACAAGGATAATGGGAGGTTTTTATGTCCATCCAGCCATGACCAAAGCTGTGCTTATCTGACCTATTAGCAGAGTAAATGGTGTAATTACATGTGCACATATTTCAGGGGACAAATGACATCAGATCAGAGACTGATGCCGTGTACCTTTCAGCTTTAAAAATGTGAAGTGTTATTTGATAGCTGCATGACTCACTTGCATCTGATACACCTATTGTAGTCAAACACTATCCCACATAAAATGACCTTTTCCTGTCTCTCCCTCATGTCTTTACAGGTCAACCAGTTCTGGCTGGTGGGCAATGAGACGCAGAGGCACACAGAGTTTCTAGGGGTGCTGGGGGGCAGCCAAGTGGATGCCTCCACCCTCCAGGAACCCCTCCAGACCCTTTGCCAGCAAAGCTCAATTTACTGGACCCGCAGAGCTGACGGTGAGATTGTACACCCGCATCCTCCTAAAATAGAACGTGGCTGTGTATTTGGGCTTCAGATTAACAATAAAAATAGCTCCTAAGGTCCTGAAATCCTCTTCATGTGTTAGCAGAAGCAGGGGGCTCAGGGTGTGTGACTTTTGGTGACACGGCTCTCTGCCTGCCCTTTACGCAGCCAGCTGAAACCCAATCTCTTAACGGCAGACTAACGTGACCTTTGAGGTGATGGCATAAATAACAAGAACAACTTTGTCCTTTAGAATGAGCACCCTAGACACACCGGTTCTGTGAAGTCAGGGCCCCAGGCCAGTGTAGGCGAGTTTTCTTTTTAAAAAATATTAAATCCTGTTCAACCAAATGACAACATTCCTCCGATTTCTTTTCGTCGCAGGTCCAGGGAAACAGAGGCTTATTTACTTCTGCATCGACATTTGCTTCCCCAGCAACATCTGCGTGTCCGTGTGCTTCTACTACCTGCCTGAGTGAGCGGCTGGGCTCAGCTCCACAGCCCAGGGAACGTGCTCCTCCTCTCCACTGCTGAGGCGGTGCCGCCGTTGTGGAAAGAGCATGGGGGGGGGGGGACGCGTGCTGAATCTCCACTCCCACACAGAACACGCAGCCCTGCGTCCCCTCATCCTACTAAGGGGGGGGGGGGGTAACCGGAGAAACCCTGTCTACTAATCCCAAAAGTTTTCATCTTTTTTTAAACTTTTTTTTTGGTGGAGGAATTTGACTGCAGATGAAAAGATCCATTGATGCCTGCGTTTCTTTAAACCTGCAGTTCATGACTTCAGAGATTGCTGTTGGCTGGAGTGTCTCATCTCAGCAATAAAGCACCATTATAGAAGGTACCACTGTCTGTAGAAGCTCATGTAATCAAAGCCTAGAGAGACATGCTGCATAGAACAGAGTACGGTTTGAATAAATATTTCTACAAATGTAGCTGGTCCTTTAAGTAAAACCAAATTTTAAAGGATAATAAAACAATAAAACTGCTTCTCTATACAAGAGTCTACACAAATAAATTTCATAGTAAATACTAACATTATTCTTTACTTGTGGAAGTGGATATTTTCAACAAATTCCATTCTTTTATTACATTTATTACATTTGGTCATTCTTGCAGTAAAACAGACAACTACAAGACTCGCACACGCATCTGGTTCAGGTTGCACATCAGAGCTATAACCGATCTGGTCCTTCTGTAAATAAGGGTTTTGAAATGCAGGTTCCTTTCCTTCTGAGGTCAGCTTAGACAGCTTGTGAGATGCTAGAGTCCTGCAGGAGAGTCATAGCTGGGAGTGATGCTGGAGGTCAGAGGTCTCCCTTTGGCCGAGCTGCCACAGTGACTCAGCCCAGCACGCTGTCATTGAACGCCAGGCACACCACAGCCTTCTGATGGCCGCTGTACTCCCGCTTGATCTCACCCGTCTCCACACACCACAGCCGTGCCAGGTTGTCTGAGGAGGCTGGAAACCAATCAAAGCCCAAATCAGTCAGTGCACAGGTCCACCTACTAAGCACAAAACAGGCAACCTTTGTCTTTCCCTGACAGAAGAGAACCAGTAATGACAAGTCTGACACACAAGATTTAAATGGAGGAAAGGAATGTAAAATTAACACAAAATGGATAATGTAAACAATGCAAAGCATTTTTCTCATTGCTCAAGTCTATTGATTGGCTCATTGATGATGCTTGAAATTCCCTTTAGAATCCTTAGTTTTGATCATAGCAATATTAACCAATGTCTCATTCCTTACTAAATTTCCTCCCTTCCACACAGAGTATACAATCTCATTCATCTTCTCATTCACCTTTACCACTTCAGTTGAGGAATTTCTGCACATTTTTCAGCTCACAGTAAATGACCCAGTAATGCTCTAGACTGGCAGACGGGACTCATTCTACCAAAGTCTATTACACATGAAAACTTGCTGTCAATTCAACTGCCTGCACACTATCTTGGGTGAAACTGTAGGCAAACTGTAAGTGATTTTGTAACTACTGTAGACCAACCTGTGGTTGCTGATGAAATACTTTAGTCACACAGTGCTAACCTTGTGCAATGGCAGCTAACCCACTTCCTTATCCAGATATTTGCTCACATTCCTTTATGCTGTTCATGTCCATGCATTTATTACACGATGGTGATTATCTCTGGGACTTATATTTACCCAAAGCACTCTACAGTTTCTTATTTTATTCAATAAAAGCAATGTTTGATGCTTGAAAACCTCTGAACACTCACATAAAGATATATAGCCATTTGTACAGGTAATCTTAGTTCATGCATAGTTACCATTTTCAGCTGAGTTTCATTGAAGCTTCATTTTCAAGACATGAACTCAGGTTGTGACAACACAGTACATTTTTTGCCGTTTATATAGATTGTGAAGGTTTCGGATAAACAGCTTTGTTTCCCCTATAAATATCTACATACTATGCAATGACTCTCTTCTGCTACATTTCCAAAAATATGAAGCTTGTACCATCTGTATATGTATATACATACTTGTTAATAAGTGTGTTTGGATTGTTTATAGCATGCAAACAAGTCTTCATTCAATATTTAATTCACATTTTAACATGCAATGCTGTATTTCCATTCAAGGCTATTTTTGTCACTCTAGATGTTAACATTGACCTGTGATGTGCAGTGTGTTTCTCGCGGTAAATAACAGCCTTCGGGTGTCCTGCAGTCATGTGACTCACCAGGCGAGCCATGTGCTCGGACTGACCTGTGACTCACAAAGCGAGCTATGTGCGCGGACTGACCTGTGACGATGTACTGAGAGTCTCCTGAGAAGGCGCAGTCCCACATCCAGCCGCGGGACGTCTCCCCAGGGTTGTTGCTCTTGATGCTCAGCTCTGTCATCAGCTGGAAGTTGGACGTCCTCCAGATCTTACAGGTCTGATCTGCAGAACAAGTGGCCAGTAACCTGTGGCAAAAACATAAAATCAGAAGCTGAAGTTTCGTAACGGTACACTGGATTAATTTGAACAACATGTTCACGTGTTGGCGGTGCGTCAGATATCACATGGGCTGACTGCACGTACGTGGAATCGGGGCTGAATTTGCAGCGTAAGGAGTAGCGCTTGTGAGCTGGGATCTTGGTCTTGGGAATGAGCTGGGTCACCTCATCCCCCTTTCCCGCCGCCAGGTTCCACACATAACAGTTCCCCTGAGGAAGAGAGGAAGACCGCACACTTCAGCGGAAAGCTCACAACACACCAACCCTCAGCAGGGCTGGGCCGCAAAAACAGAGACCCTCACACACTGTTAGAACTGTCAGGAGTACTGAAATATACACCTATACTCTTGGTATATGTAGTTTTATATGTCACACCCCCCCCCCCAAAAAGGCATCAGACTTATTTCTGCGTACATTAGTTCTGTCGTTGCATATATTTACAAAAACCGGAGTAAGAATCCCAGGTTTTTGTCTTTTCAGTTATGTTGGGAGTGGTTTGTACGGCCTTGTAAAGGCTGATGCCAGTACTCACTGAACTGTTGACTGCGGCCATGTAGCTGGCATCGGGGTCGATGTGGACGGAGTTGACAGAAACCTCTGGCTCAGGGCTGAGCTGCTCATTGTGGTCGGTTTTCAGATCCCAAATATGAATCACTCCACTCTGGTCCCCAACTATCAATTCTGCCTATAGAAGCACAGACAGCAATACATGGGCTGCTTCGTTTTACAGAGAAGGGTGTGATGCATCATTTCTATACCAGTCTAATGACTGCAGCTACTCTTTACCACGTGCAAACTCATCATATAGAAACTGAAGGTTACAATACTGTTGACGAGGGACTTCAACATTGTAACTTGAACCTAGTGTGAGATTTCTCCGGAAACAGTACAATCATTTGTAATAGAAACTTGGCCACTCATGATTTAACAGCGTGACAGACTTTATCTAAACAAGTGACATGGATATTTATGTCTAGACAATAATGCAACTTTTCTATAAACAAACAGGTGTCTGCCTTAATACCAATATGCAAGGTATTCAATGGTTCTAAGATCATTTCATGTTCATGTTCAATTTTTCAAAACATTGCGGATAATAAAAAGACCTAATACGCTCACTTTTGAAATCAAAATACAAATTGGCAGGTGAACCCATCATTGGCTGATGATTCAAAGTTTATGAATTTAACACCCAAAACATGTTAATGGATCAAAAGAGATATTCACAGCAAACCTTTATTAAGGCATCACCACTTTTTCCAGTAAATTGTGTGTTTTTATTTTTTGAATGTCTTTGAAAATGAGTCTTGCTACTCCCTCTAGTGGGAAATGCTGGGAAATTCATGGAGTGCCTCCTAGTTACCACAGAAACTGACTCACACAACCACGCTTGTTTCTCTATCATTAACCATGTTTACCATGGTTGGATTACTTTAAAATATGATCATAACACAAAGCCACTCCTATTATACAGCTAGTGATGTGATTCATGTGTTATATGCATCACTATGTAATAAAGTAAATCAAAGTTTTTCTCACCTGATTAGGATGTAGACATACGCAGTTAATAGGCGCATTGACCTGGAAGATTCTTTGGCATTGCAAGTTCCTTGACCTTCAAGGGAAAGAGAGTCATATTAAATATATCAAGGAAGTGGTCCTCTAATGAAAGTGAAAACAGTCCATGGTGTGTGAAAGCCATGTTCGCCATGTTCAACGGATGGCTGTTATGGTGGTGTATATGGAGAAGAAACAGGCATACCGAAGGTCCCAGATACGAGCCATGCAGTCCTCCCCTCCAGTGTACATCCAGCGGCCATCCTCATGGAAGCCCACTGATGTAATGTTCTTACTGACACCATCATAGTTGATGACAGGGTTGGGGTTGTTAGAGTTCAGATCATACATGCGGATGTGTTGGTAACCTGTTGAAACAGGGTTCAGCAATAAGGTACAAAACGTGTATTGAGAATGTGTGTGTGTGTGTGTGTGATCTCACCTGCAGCTGTGATCATACTCCTATCTGGAGTCACTTCCAGGGAATTCACCTGCTTTGAATCTTGCGTCAAGGAAAAATAAAAAATGTGCATGTGCATTATTGGTTCTGCTCGTTCCATCTCTTGCCTGGTTTAACTGGTTGCCAAGTGTTTTCTTGCACTGCGTGAAGTGCTATAAATGAACAGCTATTATGACAGCAGAGCTCATCTACAGTATACAGCTTTGTACCCAGTGGCATAGAAACTTGCCCAGTTCGGAATCAATCAGAAGACAGTCCTAAAGAGAGCTTCATCATGGAGTAGAAACGGGTCTGCTACTGTAACAATATAATTTTGTGTCTAAATCTCTGTTGGAAACATTTTTTAAATGCAATGTTGTAGAATATAAGCCCATTCAGTGTTGATTGATACTTATGATGACTATCGTCTAAGTTACCAAAAAAGAAAATACAAATATGTAATTTCGTATCCTTTAAATTATTCAATTTTCATTACTCACAGTATGCAATTATGTATGCAGTCTTTCAAAGGCTTGGTTTTTCATGGAAAAAGAGCACCGATTGTTTTAGGATACCGAGTCCTGATGCTGGACTGTCCTTGTGCAGATGCCGCTGTGTGCCTGCCAGAATCGCACCGTGTGGTCATACCCAGCTGTGGCCAGAATGACGGGGTCACTACCAACTGTCCCCTGGTTCACATTCATCTTCAACTTTGTAGCCGCTACAGACCTGTATTAGCATTCAAATTATAGCACGTCAAGCAGCTTAGTTTAAAAAAAGATAGTGTTCGAAGAGAGGCCCTGTGCCTCTGAACAAACATGATTTTCATTACGCGGTGGTCATTTACGCACAGAGAACATAGGCAGTGACATGTACAGATATAGCTAACCTTACCTACCTGAACGTGCAGGCCCTAGGTAAACATCACAAGGATGCAGCAAATAAATGGAGCCGTCTTTTAAGTAAAAATATCGGTAATTACAAAGATATTACAGCAACAAAGTGAAATTGTAAAATAGTGACAATTCACACGTGAGGACAAAGCCAAACATTATTTTTTGTTACCTTATTAAAACGTAAACATACCACAACACTGCAAGATCTGAGTAAAACACAATTATGAATTCCACCTAATGCCACTTCTACACTTAAATACCGGTTACATAACTACTACATTTATCCAGCAACTGACTTAAAACATGCATAGATAGTTAACAAGCCAGTTCTCTAATATTGACAAAGCTCACGTTACCCTCTTTTCCGAAACTGGGCGCAGTTGGTCTTTACGGTGTTCAGTCTGGTGTTCACCCTAAACCACTCCGACCATCACTCTCTTTCCTCATAGATGGTTCCATAGTAGAAACCTCAGATCATTTTCGTTCCTCAAGAGTTGAAACTTTTATTTTGTAAAAACAAGAAACATAAGGCGAGTAATATGAAATATTTTCTGGCTTCAGAGTGTGTTGAAGAGTTAATTATTTAGCGCATTGTTTATGTTTAGTAGGCTATATATACGATGTGGTAATATGTATAGATAGTCAATATAAGTTATGCGAACAGTAGAGTGCAAATTGTAGTGAGCAGAATTGACATTCATGAACGCCACTGTAAATGTAACATTTTACCTCTACGGAAATGCATAGGGACGTTTGTGACTGGTCATATTGCCAGTCAGAAACTATTCATGTCATATCTGGTAACGTTATAAAACGAATCCGCCTCACGCTTTTTCTGCGAGTTCTGAGTTTTTTTCTTGCGTTATCTCGTGACCATAGACTGTATCGTGACGCAAGGGAAGGGTTGCACTACGCAGTGCACTCAGTTGACCTGGCAGAGCAAAGAACACGCGGAACTGTATTACTGGCCTGGACTCAAAACATTTTACGGTAGTAGGGCAAAACATGGCATCGCAATTCAGTGGTGTCTTACAACTGACGGATTTGGATGATTTTATAACCCCATCTCAGGTAATGAATAGCTTATTGAGTTGCCGCTCACGGCTATTTAGACGTATTATGTTTTGCCAAACCAGCTATTAAAAAACGCTGAGGTTATGCATACTTTAACCGGCTAGCCGGCTATCAGCGAGGATGATCCAGATATTGTTTTGACGTTTGACAACGTTCGCTAGTCTACGTTAACTAAGATGGGTAACTATAGACTATAACGTTAACTGACGGTGCATATATGCTGAATGATGCAGCGATTATAACATAAATTAGCTCAGTGATCCTCACTGCTGCTCATGGAGAGCCCCAGACTCCGTCTGCTGGCTTTTGTTTGTGCATTAAGGTGAGCAACTGATTCTGTCCCGAAGAACCAAGTGATCAGACTTGGCTGTGTAGTCAACTGATCAATTGTTATGCTACTGTGCTGAGTAACAACAAAACCCAGCAGACACTGTGGCTCAGGCTCTACTGGACCAGGATTAGGTTTGAGGACTAAATGAGCTGGCTCATCGTTTTGTAACGAGTTGCGTTGGGCTGTTGGGTAATCGTTTGCTGGCGTACTTGGTTTAGATTTCTGGTAACTTTACCTTGTTGGATTTTTATTCAACATTTTCTGTCAGATAAAAACTCATTTTTTAATGATGACATATAATGCAAATAAAGTAATATAACAGTAAATTTAACAGACTCTGTTGTGCAGATATCCGTACAAATACAGCTACCCATCATTTGCTATTTTCGTCCTGATGTTAAACAAGTTAACTACAGTTATGAACCAGTAAGTCTGATTTGATCCGTTTCTGTTCACCTCTTGGACTAACGCTAGCTGTATGGGTCATACTACAATAAATGTCCTTTTAAAGATATTTAGCACAAAGTGTTATATATAGCCTATGTTGTCCTTTAATTGTTTGAGAGGTGTATAGCACAATATCATGTTATGCTGTCTCTTGCCTTAAGGCTTAGGCTATTCATTTCTGTGTATAAGAAGTAGCCTACATTGTGTAAATCACAGAACTGTGGGGAAAATGACCTACACATCCTGGCATTCTGTTTTACAGGCGTGTGTAAAACCAGTGAAGTTGGAGAAGAAGCCTGGGAAATCTGTTGCCAAAATTCAAATAGAAGATGATGGGAGTTACTTTCAGGTTAACCAGGTAATAATACAAGCAACAGCAATGAATTTATTCTCTCTTAAATTACCAAGCAGTTCATTTTCTTGTCCGCCCCTGTGTTGTCTGTGATGTTTTTGTTCCCTGCTATGTCATACCAAGTAGGCCTACATTGTTTGACAGAATGCTATCCATATCCCCACATCTTAGTTCTAGGAATGAAGAGAGATGCATTGGCATTTTTTAACTTCAGTTTTCATATTTACTAATAGGTAAGGAATATGTATATAAAAAATGAATGGAGCCCTACGGTAGATTGGCGACCTGTCCAGGGTCTATTCCTGCCTCTCACCCAATGCATGCTGGGATTGGCTCCAGTACCCCCTACGACTGACCAGGAATGAGTGGGTATAGATAATGGATGGAAAATGAAGGGATTCTGAGGAAGAGGATCGACAGTCTAGTCAATTCCCCATGGATGACTTGGCTGTTCTGTAATACTAGCAGGGTTGAAAGTGGGGAGATAAAATTTGAGATGTCCCCACAAAGGGTGTAAAATAAAGGGTGGAAGTATAGCGTGTTATTGTTAGAGAAATGGGCTTGTAACCCAGAGACTGTGTGTTGGAAATTAACCTGCAGTGATTATACTCTAGAGCACTGTACTTGGCTGTATTAATGGATACAATAATGCTGGATAAAAGCAATTAGTAAATTCCTAAAATGTAATGTGAATATCATAAAGGTACAAACACTGTGTGCTGGCAGGATGGTGGGCTGCAGAAGTTGGAGAAGGCAAAGATTACACTGAATGACTGCCTGGCCTGCAGTGGCTGTATCACATCTGCTGAGAGTGTCCTGATAGCCCAACAGAGTCAAGATGAGCTATACAAAGTGCTCCAACGCAACAAGGTACTGTATGCTATACCCATCCACCATAAACTAGGTACCATACACTGTACCTATTACACATCCTACCTAATTATATACTAAATACTCTACTCCATATACAGCAACCACAAAGTACATGTAAAACACTGTATCCCCTGTGTTACTATAAAACATACTGAATACTGTACTCCTTGCTCAGCCAAGACAATGTAGCAAAAAGTATATTCATTCGACAGTAGACTCAACGAGATACTAAACCTATATAGTGTATCCATTACAGATAAACTACAAGGTTCCATATACTGTACCTCTAACACAACTGTGCACCATATTCCTAATGCAAATGCAGCAACAAGGTATAATACACTTTGTGCCTTACAAATACAAAACATGCTACTGCCGACATTTACGACAACAAGATGATATACACCATGAAGTACATACCCATTTCAAAAAGCTAATATCTAGCACCGCCCTCATCCAATCACTACAAAACCAATGCAGTAGACTATACCCTTTATACAAGCACTGCAAAAAATGTAGGTCACCACGTACTGTTGCCGAACGCCTGCAATACGGGAGGGAAATTATGCCTTTTGGACACGCTCTGCAGAATGTGCACTGTACGTTTCCACAAACGCACTGTGCTTTTATCCAGCAGAACAGCGCTGAACAGACAGTGGTGGTGGTATCGGTGTCACCTCAGTCCAGGGCCTCTCTGGCGGCACGGTTTGACCTGAGCACCACTGATGCTGCCAGGCGGCTGACTGCTTTCTTCAAAAATCTTGGTGAGTGACCACTGTCCTTAGCCTTCTCACCTGCTAGTGTCTACCTCTCTCCTCTCCTGATGAAAAAACACGGGGCCAAGTTACATGAAGTAATTTTGGAAACATTGGGTAGCATTGCGTTGGAATATAACTTGCTTAAATTGTGTTGGCTAAGATCTCTGATATTGTTTGTTGTGACTTGGCCTTGTTTTGATATCAGTACTTTTAATGGCAGGCCTAAATTGAGCAAGTTTTAATTATCGACAGTGTTTTGTATGTGTGAGTATCTTGGTATTTTTGTATGTTGAAAACGTGTTTTTGTTGAGATATTGTCTTCCTTACAAATTGCTATGTTTTCGGGAGTCCTCCTGCTCTATTTTGCATATAATACTACAGAAAGTGTTATAATAGGAGATGCGTCGGCTGTGATTCAGCCACCCAAACTTTTCCATGGTGTTCCATGACATGAATATTAAAGTATGGACAGAATATCTTTACAATACAGATACACGCAAAAAAAGTTTTCTAAGCTAACAAAAGAATATTACTCCCCTACGGACATGATTTTTGTGAACAAGGTGGTTGTTGATTGCCAGTGTTGGTGCTTGTCTTTCAGGGGTGCACCATGTGTTTGACACTGGATTCAGCAGGACATTCAGCCTGTTGGAAAGCCAGAGAGAATTTGTGGAACGCTTCCAGCGCAAGGACCGGGACAAGAAGGCCCTGCCAATGCTGGCCTCTGCTTGTCCAGGTAGCCAGAAACTACTGCCTTCTTGTTGGTCACAAGGCAAACACAGTGTTCCTAGTTGCTCCTCTATATCTTTATTAGGCCATATTGTATTTAAGTTTTTAAAACTTGGAAATTTGGAAGTTTATTCAGTAAACATTTAAAATAATATTTTCTATAGAAGGGAAATAAATTATGAATCCCAGGAACTGCTTTTAGTTGGAAATACCAGGCCTCCACCAGCTCCTGCCGGACTAGCGTTGATGCATCCAGCATAGACTCATCCAGGGCATCTTTTCTAGCGTACTCCTCACACAGTTCCCGTGTTCTTGTGTGTGGCGAACAGGCTGGATCTGCTATGCAGAGAAGACTCATGGGGATTTCATTCTTCCCTACATCAGCACCACTCGCTCCCCACAGCAGGTCATGGGCTCTTTGGTGAAGGGCTACTTTGCTGAGCAGCATGTAAGTAATATTATATCAATAAATAATTGTAGAAATATTGATACACAGTGATCTGAGCAGTGGGTCAGTATGTTTCACTTAGAGTGTTGTGATGTTTTTGCATTCATTTGAAGTGTGAAGCAAGAATGTGAGCAACTGCTAATTTTTAACGTGGGGTTGGAGCAGCTTGTTTAATTACAAATGACAGCGGTCCAATACCCAATTAAGTGACTTTAAATAGGTGTTTCCATTTTTTCACTGGCTGTGCATATGAAGTGAGTGCATGCTGTGGTTATTTTGTTTGTGCAGAACCTGACCCCAAAACAGATCTACCATGTAACAGTGATGCCCTGCTTTGACAAGAAGCTGGAGGCATCTAGATCAGATTTCTTCATGAAAGAGGCCAACACAAGAGAGGTGGACTGTGTCATCACGTCAGGTATGGAGGAAAAAGTTGACCAACAAGTGACACATTTAAAACGTCAGTGTAAAACTGTGTAGGTATAGAACCTTTTGATGAGTTCTGTTGCACCTTACTTTCATAGAAATAACCTTTGACGTATATGAATGCAGGAGAGGTTATGAAGATGCTGGAGCAGGAAGGGTTGTCTCTGAATGATGTGGAACCAGCACCTTTGGACACCTTGTGAGCTTTCCTCCATTAATATATCTAAAGCTATTGCTTTTATTGCATGAATATGTGATAAGTGTGTACTAAGTGAAACATTATATTTTGAGTGTGCTAAATGTATAGCATATAGCACATAAAAAATATTTATTACATTTATACCAGAGTACAGAATGTCTTGAATATGTTTTCAGTGTATATTTAAGTACTGTATGTTTTAGGTAGCTGTTTATTAAACATACTAGAGCACATTTTAAATATGACTAGAGTACAGTATATCTTGTATGTTTGCTTCACAATGCATTGAAGACAGAATTAGAGCGGTATCCTGACTGAGTGGGTAGCCTGCTTCGTAAGCGCAGTAGCACTGTTGGGGAGGTGGTGAGGCCAGGGGCAGTGAGCCGTGTTCTCTGTGGCTGCAGCTTCAGTAGCGTGCACGAGGACGAGCTGCTGCGTCATGCGGGGAGCAGCTCCGGCGGATACCTGCATCACGTGTACATTCACGCGGCCAGACAGCTCTTTGGAGTGGAGGTGAAAGACATCACGTACAAGACCCTCAAGTAAGCCCCCTCAGACTTCCCTGAGAAAGGGCCTGGTAGAACAGAGTAAAGGGATAGTTCAAAATGTATGGAAAGTAGCTTTTTGGCTAACTTACCCATAGTTAGATGATAACATCAATACCAATTTCATCCCTTTGCGTCCAGGACAAAAATATTATGCAATTTCTACAGGGTCTGTGCTAACTGCTACCACTATGAATGGCTACAGACAGTGGCAACGTTAGTTATTTACACTCACGTCCTGCATATTTTAAACGAGTAAAAATAAAAACAGAAAAACAAGATCTTGGTTGTTTTGGAGGAAGCTAAATTTAGAACTATAATTGAGAAATAACCATGTATCCATGCACTGGGCGCAGTGATTTATAGCTGTGCAGTGCCGCTTGAATTGCAAGTTTGGGGCTGCTAGGTATGCAGTACTATTGGCTGCAGTGGGAGCGGCAGTGGGTGCGCAGGTTAACAGTCAGTGACACGCATACCTGACAACCCCCTATTCATGCTTGTATTTCCATCACTTAGCCGGCATAACACTGCTTGCATCTGAAGCTATTCATAGTGGTAGCACACTTAGCATGATATCGTTGGACGGGATGAAATTTGCCTAACTATGGGTAAGATAGCCAAAAAGTGTATTTTCCAAAACGTTGGACTGTCACCTTAAGCAACTATCCAGAAGCGCAATTTCTGCTAAAATGCATGCGCAACTATCAAATGTGCATCAGTCAGTGGGTTTTTGTGATATTTAAGAGGTATTTTGCTGTGTGATCTACCGTGGGTAAGGAACTACTAATACGATAGGTTGTGAAGTTGTGACCTTTCTTAAACACCTCATTTTATTCTCCTTTGTAAATCTTCAGGAACAAGGACTTCCAGGAAGTTACCCTGGAAAAAGACGGAACTGTTTTGCTGCGCTTTGCAATCACTTATGGCTTCCGTAATATCCAGAACCTGGTGCAGAAATTAAAGAGAGGGAAGGCGTCCTATGACTTTGTGGAAGTGATGGCTTGCCCTTCAGGTGAGGGAATGAGGGGTTTCCAGTGGTTCGCCACACATCATGGTTCAACAAATCTTAAACACGTTTCTTTGGGTTTCTAAAATGTAGACAGCAATTTGGAATAGTCAGAAAGTCAGAGATGATCTAACCTCATGTTGAAGTGTGTCATAGAGTGGGGGTGTTTAGTAAGGGGGTAAGGCTAAAAGTTTAGCGAAAGGGTTTAATCTGTCCCTTGGATAGAACAAGATGTCATCATTATATTTGACAATGCATTGGAAGATATTGAGGATATTGAGCATATCCTTTCTGTGACTGCCATCGCAGGGTGCGTGAATGGGGGAGGGCAGGTAAAGCCCTTACCTGACAAGCCCAACAAGGAGCTGCTGCAGCAGGTAGAGGACCTGTATAAGGCAGAGAACACCCGGGCGCCCGAGGAGGAGGATCGAGTTGCACATCTGTACCACAGCTGGCTGCACCATGTGGGGGAGGAGAAGGCCCGGGAGCTGCTACACACAGGATACCATGGGGTGGCCAAGAACACCAACGGCCTCGTCATGAAGTGGTGAAAATTACACGGTGAACACCGTGTGAGGCTCAAGTGTAGCCGTCAGTCAGCTCAAGGGTAGGCGGAGCTTCTGCACAACACTGCTTCTGTAACACAACAGTCCTCCCTTCCTTTCTTTCTGTGTACAGCCCTCAGTAAAGCTACTTCCTTAAGTCACTACATATTGAGGAAAGCAGTCAAAAAAGCCATTATGTAAACCGGAATTCAATGTGTGTTCGCTTCCCAAGCATGTCTAAGCCACAGGTCTATTTTTTTATTACTCCTTTTGAATTAGTTTTTTTTTTTTTTAAACTTTGCTTTATTGGGTAAATCCTTGCAGTTAGCACTAATAAAAACTACATGGATTTATCCCAGTTTAGCATGGAACAACATAAAGCAACTTCAGAATTTTCTTCCTTGTGTTGATATTGTTTTCATTCTAAGTTTTAACGGAGGATGCTAGTGTACGTATGGTTTGTGATGTTAGCCGTAAAGTCTAAAATACGCACAACAAAATATGACATATAAGTATGTATGACATATAAGTATGTTTATGTGATTTATCTCTGATTTATCCATGTAATATTTTATAATATATTTAAATAAATATATTTTACACACTGAAGCTGGGACTATTTGTTTAATTAAAGACTTGCTGCATAAGTGTACTTGCATGTACAAAACATTGTTTAATAGTATCCAAATCATTATCTTCCATTCTGCACCACAAAGCCTGCAGACTTACCAATAGCTTTGAAGCATCTCTGCATATTCATATTCTGTTACTGCATGTACATACAGGCACGTAAGATCATGAGTAACTGGCTATGTGCTCATGAGGTTCATGCAGTTCACAAAATTACAAATTCCATTTAAACTATGGGTTAAGTCATATAAGGCGGCAGTCAATATGGCTGTTGGTATATACTGTCATATATTATTTTGCCCCACTTTTACTGCTCTATGGATAAAATGATGCTAATCCGGTCTTTTATTTTTTACACTGTGCTGTGATGTCTAATGGCTGCGACTCACCCTAAGTACACAGTAACACTTGTTCCTCCCTTGCTCTGTCACATCAGCTCTACCTAGCATCACATTAATGACAGACAGTGACCTTTGCTTTTAGAAATTACATGGAAACTGCAAGCCTCTTGCCAAGTGTTGAACGCTTACAACCTGTACAAATCTGGATGGTTAGGTTTTGGCTTGGTGTTGACAAAAACGTGAAATCCTGTCCTATGTCTTGTTTAAAATTAATATACATATTGTGACTGAATTCATGATTAAGCAATTTAATAGCGACTGATTTCAGCTGTTCACGTTCATATAGAATAAAACATTCTTTATGTGCATATGAAAATAAATAGAGATGCATGTACAGATTATTTTGGTAAAATCACAGCACAGCTAATGCCAGTGCTCCCAGCATAGATGAACAGCTGCACTGAACTCTAATAATGCGACATACTGTGACAGCAATAATAAAGTATTGAACTCTACTGATGCTCTATGTGCATGTAAATTATAAAACTTCATGACTGCATGCTTCTGAAAACTGAGAGGAGTATTTTCATCAGTACTGTAGAAGGCTAAGCACATCTGAATCTAAAATTCTGTACGGTTGGTAGATATGCTTCTGAACAGCTGAACTAGAGAGCTACAGTAATTTCCATGCGGCATTATCGCCCGTTTGTCCTCTGTGAGGAAATGGAATTTCTGACTGGGAGACCCAAGGGGGTTTCACGACAGGCTGGCATTTAAGGACATTCTCACCATGACATTTCTGGCTGACATAACATGAACAATGAAAGGAATGTTGCCATTAATGACTTCTTTTTTTCAGTAAAATATCACTGAAGAAAAAAGGATTTAGTTTGGCCTGTCACAGTGATTCAGCTGATTTAACTCCCCAATCCATGGAATAATGTACCCTACTAAAAACTTAATATTTACAGTATTTAATATTCAATATGTATGTGATATCTCAGAATAATGTATCTCAATGGGATACAATATGCAATATAATACGACAACATAATTCATAATACATTTTAATGTATAATACTTGGAATATTTATTTTGTAACTTGGTGGAACCCATGTGTAACAAACTCAAATTATTCAACTCAAACATATCACATAAAAATAGCAATACCTGAAGCTATTACACCCAGGAGTAAACCAAAAAACCACAACATAACTCATCCCAGTATTAGTTATGCACTTGCGTTACTCAGTCAGGACATTTTGACGCACTTCCACTGGATCAGCTAATGTGCAATACAGGATGCTCCCTCTCAACCCAGTTCTGGCTTTTGAAGAAGGAAGAACCTGAAATTAAGAACATCATCCACTGAAAATGATTGTAAAAAAGTTAAAAAAAGATTAGCCTGATTTACCACCATATGTGAAGTGGACCTCTGATAATGACCAAATATGAACAGTGTAAAACTGTTGAATTGAATTTTGGATACATTTTATCTCTCTTAGATAATTATTGGAGACACTGTAAGATAAACTAATATGTATTGTAAAAACTAAACGTGTATGTACCTTCAGATAGATTTTGCATCTTTCCAAAAGGAATCTCCATTTCAGAGCTGTCCTCTGCACCTCTGTCAGACAAACAAAGTCTTCAGCCTGGAAAAAAAAGATTATCCGATGAATATACATAAAACTCCAATTGAGTTTAAACTGAGCCTGTAAATTTTACATTTGATTAAATCCTGGGAATGAGTGACAATTAAAGACATCAATGAAAGGTGGGTTTCACCTCAAAATTCCAGTTCACAAGATGAGACCAATCTGACCTACATTAAAGCAACTCAATGAATCCTATTCTTGTTTTCATTTTCATATTGAGCGACAAAATGTCTGATTCATAAGTGAATGTTGGTACATCTAGCGCAATCACAATAAATAATTTGTTTATTGTAATCTGCCTAATAACATATAAATGCCATCATAAATGCTCATTAGACAGACTCATATCTCAGGAGTTCTGCTTCAAGGAACAGTGGAAACTTTAAAACATGTTAAAATATGACCTATTATGATGTTTCCATAAATATGGTCACACCGACCCAGCCTCTTTTGATAATCCCAAGGCAAATGGGATTGAATGACTGGAGCCTTGTGGCCTGTATTTGCACTCACCGTGCATCCCAGCGTATTCTCCGCTGCAGTGCCGGACAGCGAGCAGGACTGCAGCGTGCCCGTGTGATCAGTGACGTCCACCAGCAGGTCAAACCCCGCCGTGGCCTCCAGGGGCTGCCCTTGCGCTGGGCACGCAGCATTGGCGCACACCTGCATTTCCTCATTTACCTGAAATCTGCACTTGGCACTGAAATACACACCTTGCCCATTAATGCCAAAAATCAGCAGTAAAACTGACACTTCTGCAAAAGTGCCCCCTAGAAAATGATACAGTGAATAGGCAATGAGCAAATGTACATTGCTTAATGTCGCATTTAGAGAAATGACAACTCCTCAAGTCTCAGGCATTAACTCCATTATCACGTTGTGCATTAGTAAAACATTGTTCAAGCAGATGGGCATTTTTAATACACGCGTACACTTACCACCTGCTTCGAATGACTTTGGAAATTGAGGAGTCAATACTCAAAGTGGTCATGAAGCCATATGTGATTCCATAGATGGTATCTTGCCTCTCAAGATTTTCCTGAGCTCTGAGTTTCAACTGATTCACAGTGAACACATCAGTAATAGAATCCACTGAAAATAGGAACAGATACAAAAACACAGCGTTACATATCAGGACACTAGGTACTGAACTAAAAACAGACCTGGAAACAACAGAATTCCCACAATGATGGTTTCTGGAAATTCTGTAATAGTGTCACAGTTTGGGCACACTCTTAGAAGGTCAATGTCAACAAATATGTATAATAATATTTATTATTTATATAGCGCTTTTCAGAACACCGAGTGACCATTTCCACCGCAAATTAAAGCATTTCTTTCCTGCAGAGATGACAATGCCTTGAACAGCCCTTTTCAATTCCACCAGCTGAGTATGAGCTGACCGACCTTCTCAGTGAAAAGTTGGTGACGTATTTCTACAGTAGAATTCCAGGCGCTGGTACTCTGCCAGGGGTCATGCAGGCCGTTCTGGCCACAAGCGGCAGCCCAACACCCAATTTACTGACTTCACATTGGTGTTGCTATTTTTTTTGTTCACTACATGCATGTTATAATCATTGCAGTTTGAAATTAAGTTTCTAGCATCTTATTAAAACAATATACGACTACATACATGGTACTTCTCCAGGCTGTTTTTCTTGATCATCCAGTCCTCCGGTTTCTGAGAACTCTCTGGCATAATTAAAGAGCTGATTGGCCTCTTTTGTGTCTTATCAATTAAAGAAAAGGATTAAACACATTACACACACATTATCAGAAACAATGTCTAATTTTACTTATTTACAGTAATGAATAAGTTCAGGGCCTGCTCATTTAACTGGGCTAAAATTAAGAACTAGACTAAAGATTTAATAATCTATACACCCAAACACAAATCACAAGGTCACAAATCATTTATATGCCAATAAAATTAGTTAGTAGATTGCATATCACTTTCTATTTGTTATAACCCTTCAAACTTTTAATTCCAGGGATTTTCTTACCAGGGTTGACGGTAATGATTGTTTTTGAGGTAACTGTGGCAACCATACTTTTGCGGAAGTTATCAAAACTGACACGTGCATCTGCAATGAAGAGCACTAAAAGAAAAAAAATTATAAGACAAAAATTATAGTTCAGTGACCATTACAATCAATTTCAGTATGCATGTTCAAATTGTAGACTATCTCACTGCACCTGTCTCTCTTGTTATCCACGCCTGAACCAGCTGAATTGCTTCTCTGTCCCAACTAAACGAAATGGAGGCCACATTTCACCAGTCAGAAGGAATAATGATACTGTATGCACATACATGCATTATTAACTGGAAGAATGGTCCTTCTTCTCACCAGGTTAAGGAAAACATTGTCTCGGTTTCATCAAAGAGTTTCACTTCACACCTCTGCCCTTTGCGACCATCTGAAGTTGTGAAATACTTGATCTCTCCGATCTGCAGCAAGAACATCAGTGATTTTTCAGGTGATAAATCTCATAATGGATCATATTTCATTAACGCACTACTGTTGCTATAAACGGAGGTGATGAGCGCCGTCTTTGTCCAGAATTCAGCATTCTTGTGACTCGGATCTTACCGACTGAACAGCTGCGAGAATATTAATCACACTGCCGTCCAAGGTCTGACCATTTGCAACAATATCCCCCAATGAATAGAAGTCAGCTGGATCCTTCACAGG
Source organism: Anguilla rostrata (assembly GCF_018555375.3). Lineage (NCBI taxonomy): Eukaryota > Metazoa > Chordata > Actinopteri > Anguilliformes > Anguillidae > Anguilla > Anguilla rostrata. The sequence goes on from NC_057934.1 coordinate 50,586,936, forward strand.
CAGATGGAGCAGAGCTAGGAGCCTGTCGTCTGCCTCCATATCTGGGTATACACTTATGGTGGAGTGATTTTCAGTTACCAACAGCCTGTAGAAGCTGCAATGTAAAAAATACATAAGCAGGTTTTAAAATACACTTCCAGATAATTTCAGATGTAATCAGAGAAGATATTTAGCAAAGACCATTAGACTATTACTCAGATAAATTTTGAGCACACCATATTGTACTGTATATCATTTTAATAGACAGATTACAATAACAAATCTTCATACAACTAAATGTAATAGGTACAAAAGAAAGTAACTCAAATGTTTATTACATTTAAAATGTTATTATAATGGCAGTGATAAGTTTTGTTGTATGTTTCTTTCTTCAAGGGCAGAACAGGAGCTTCAGTCCATGTTCCATACACACAGTGCAAACTGATTGCATATAGCCTGGCTTTTTACTGTACTCTAATTGTTACCTTGCTAATTAAGGCCCAGACCGAGAGAGCAATGTATGGTTTACATGCCCATTTTACTGTTTATAGGCTAATAGCAATAACAAAGATGAGATATGTTTCACATAGTTTATTTCTGTTAGGAAATATTACATTACAGGCATTTAGCAGATGCTATTATACAGAGCAACTTACACAACTTTTTACATAACATTTACATTCCACCCATTTATACAGCTGGATATACTGTATACTGAAGCACTGCAGGTTAGGTATCTTGCTCAAGGGTACAAGGGCAGTGTCCTACATGGCCACCCAGGCAGTGGATTATGTGTGCAAAGGTTACGTGTGTATGCATGCAAAGCAGTCCTTCAAGTCTCTTCTAAAGGATAAAACTTTACCTTGGAGTTGAAGGGCAGAATCTGTCCTCTTTCTCAGCATCTTTTGTGAGGACTAAAGGATTCTCAATAATTACTGCAAGACAATGTTTTCCATTAATATCATTATAAGAAAGCATAGGGTCTTCCCTTTGCACAAATGAAAAGAGAAAGATTATCATGTAACTGCAGTCAGCAGTCCAAACTCACTACAGTGCCTTGGAAGAGGGCTGATGAAGCATTTCTTTTTTTTCATGAAGCTAGTGGTCTGTGTAAACAAACACTGGAAGGTATGAAGTTATTTCATTTGTTTTTAAAACAAAGAACTGTAATGACTTGAAAAATGAAAAATGTTTTCTTTTATTCTGCAAAGTAGAAATGGATATGAATGGATGTATCACATTTCTTAAGTAAGAAAAAATAACATTATTAATATCCCACAACATTGGCACAAAAATAAGTTCTTGTCAAGACCTGAAATTAATTCAGAATTGAAGTAGGACCACTTTGAAAAAGACAGTTGAGAGTCCACTGGTACTAATTCTAAGGCATATCACTTGCATATGTAATACTAAATATATTTTGCTGGCAGAAATGTTTTGCCTTTAGTAATGATTTGATAACCTGAGTAGATCACAATCATTCTAACATATCCCGGTAATTAAAGTCACTTATATAATGTCAATTATTAAATACATTACAAATTCAGAAAACTGAGTGATCTCACCACAGTCTCCAATTCTGAAGCTGTTGGACAGCCCATGGATATAATCATCTGTGCCCCACGATGAAGCATTGATGAAATGGTCTGCTGAGTCCTTAATGGTAAAGCTGAAGGTGAATCTTTCGGAACCAATATCTGACAAGTAAAACAGGTCGTTCAAACAATGAAAGTGAAAAAAAAATGACAGTGTTAATTCCTTTTGTAAGTAAATTTTAAATCTTGTCAGGAGAGGGCAGTAGAGAGCCTTTCAAATTTAATGTGAGGAAACGCTGGCACCCAACTTGAAAGAGAATATGCAAGTGCAAAAATTATTTTGCTATGACTATTGACAAACCTTAACCCAAAAGTTCTTATTTGAGAGGAAAAAATACTTTACTTTTCCTGTCTGGAAAGCCTTTGACATCAGTTTTCCCAATAACAACCCCTAAAATGTTCTGCAAACAAAAAATAACAGAATACAATTCAGATGAAGTGAAAATTAATAAATAAAAAGGGGGGGGGGGGGGGGGGATACACACCACAAAAGCACTTGAAATTTAAATCATGCCTAAAACCAAAATAAGTAATTGTATTTATGATATTATAAGATCCTTAATAACTGTCGTTAAATAATTAGGCATAACTACATAGCTATTAGAATAATGATTAAGAAGTTATTAATTGCCTTTCTTTTAGTTAACCTTTTGACCCTGCCATCGAGATTTTCCCAGCCACTATGCCATGCAGGGAAAAAACGCTATTAGGCTAACTCACCGGATGTGTACAGTTCGGATGTAAATCAGAAATGGCCACGTAGGTATGAGCAGTGGCATGGTACGTCATTTTCTTTTGAATAATATTGACAGAACAGACCCCCAGAAGTAGAACAGAATGCAAGACCTATAAAAACAAGGGCACCAAGGTTGACTTGCTAAAGTTAGGAATTCTCAGCAGTTGTCTTATTTATCTGTACGTCTAACGTTAGCTACCCAGCTAAATCGTGTTACCTAGGTGTTAGCTAAGGTTAGCCAATTTATTTTCTCACGGAAATAATACTGAACTTTACATTACTGTCAAACAAGACATATTATTTTCACAGAAGTTATTCCATATCTGACAACAGGAACATTTAGTATTATATTTCAAAGTATCGGAAATCCACGCTTGTAGCGTATACAGTTTGAATTAGCCTTACCACAACAATAAATAACCTTTGCTAATTTTTAAACATTACCCAGCTACGTGACTGACAACGCGACTCGAGCTGGGCGTAAGATGGTGCGCGTGCAGTATTGCTAGATAGCTGGCCTGCCAGTTAGTAAGCATAGGCAGCTAATTGTATGTAGCGTAGGCCTAAGAGCATTTTGAAGCCTTGTCGTAAAAAGATATACAGGGCTGACAAGTGCAACGAGATAGCTGGTTTATCATTTCATTTTCAATCAGTACAAAAGTGGTTAAAATGTTCTTGCACGAAATGACAATATAGACTAACGTTAGTAATTACGTTGTGAGTTATGTCATAGAAATACATTGGCAATCCATGAAATAAAGTATTGTCTTAAATATGGTTATTTAAGGTTCAATCAATAGCCTATTTTAATCAGAATTGGCCTATGTATATTGCCTTTCGGAAACAAAATATGAGGTTTCCCTACATGCTAAACAGGCATTCACGTGTTTAGACTGGTGAAAGAGGTTTATTTTATTTATCTTCGTGTGTTTCTCATTAATTCCTGAGGGGTAAGCATCAAAATTTTGTTAAGTTTTGGAGCTTAATGTACTCTTAATCGTTTTGCTATTGGAAGAAGCTATTTGCTTGGAAAGACAAAAAGTTTTGAAGCTTTGGTATTGCTTCTGTGTTCATTCTCCTAAATATGTAGCAAATTATGTTGAAACTGGAGCCAGCAACTCGTGCAGTCGGACATAGCCTATGTCTGAGAATCATTTCAAATTCAATTGTCCTACAGTGTCTTGTGCCTTGTTTTCTTTGCAAAATTGGCATTTCATTATTGTTGAAAACATTTGATTTACCATAAATAGAACATTTTATTTTATTCAGTTCAGTTGTTTATTTTTTCTGTGGATGGCATTTAGTTAGCATAAAATGCCTGCTGTTGCCTCACAGCAAGAAGGGTCCTTATAGTTTGAATCCTGGCCAAGGCTTTTCTGAGTTTACATGTTATTTCCATGTCTGCTTGAGTTTTCCCTAAGTACACTGGTTACCACCGGTTCTTAGTCCAAAGACATGCATTTCAGGTTAATTGGAGAGAGTCTAAATTGCTCCTAGGTATGAGTGTATGCCCTACAATGTGTGTGTGCCCTACCTGGCAAACTGTCCAGGGTGTATTCCTGCCTCTTGCCCAGTGCATGCTGGGATAGGCTCCAGGCCCCCCCTGCAAACCTGATGAGGAATAAGTGTATTTTCCAGTATATTATTTACAGATGAATATTCTTAAGTATTTTTTTATTTTGTTGTGTGGATTTTTTGTCCAACTTCAAACGATTTAACAGGGTTTTGTTTGTCTTTTTCATATTTAAGGCTGAGTATTCTTCCTCAATGCAAGTAAGCATAGTTCTAATCTCCCCTGCAATGTATACAAAGATGTTTTACCAAGCCTCTTTCAAAGGACACAGTGTATGATGGTATTTGATGTTCATGAGCCTTAAAACCACTGTTACCCCAAAAATTATGATAGAGCATTCAGCATAAGCAGGGGTTAAACATACAATAGAGCAAGGACCTTTACACATATTTACACAAAGCCTTATTCACATAGATCAAATATATAAATGGGAGCAAATAGTCTGCATCATTATCAGAAACCTCAGTGGCACTTCCACCTGTATGAATGCACTTGTTTAAGGAGCATTGTGCATTCTCCCAGAGGAATTCAACTCATTGAAATATCAAAGGTATATAACCAGGAGATGTATGCAAGCAAATAGGCTATCTTTTTCTGCCCTATTCTGTAACTACACAGTAAAATGTAATGCCGTTCACTAGCTTTTGACTACATCATATCTACCATCACAAAGTAGATTGGTCCTAGCCTGGGCAAGTGTTTACCTTGAAATACTGTAGGCTAAATGTAAAACACAAACTGGTATATTTGTATACTCTGCAATTCAAGTTTAAGCTTGACCATAACATTTGACTTTACCATCTCTTGTAAACCCATGTATGCAATTCCTTTACACCTTTGTTTTACAATTCCTGAATCCCTGAACTATTTTTCAGCTTCTTTACATATTTTTTGAGGCTAGATTCCTTTATTATTTATTTATTTTCAAAAGCACTCCAACAGATTTAATCTCTCATAGTTAGTATATATTGAACAGAATGACTGGTTTAAGATGAAAATATATTATTATATTTTGATGCGGTCTAATCCAAGAATGGGCTGCTGTCTATAGATGAAATGAGCTCTCTGAGCCTTTCTCGGGTTATATATTACAGTATATATTACATCACACAGCGATCTCAGTAATCTTGGCTATATGGTTCTTCCTGCTCTGGTTGAGAGATTTTATGATCCTGTCTTGTAGACTGATTCAGTCTTTTTCTATGCTGTCCATGAAGCACAGTATGGCAGTACAGTACTGCAAAGCACCTTCATTGTATTATTGCATGCCGTGAAACAGACCACCTGGGCTCATATTTTTTCACCTGTGAAATTGAATTATAATTGTGTATTGGTGATAAAATATGTTGCTAATGGCAAAGGGACTTACCACATCAATATCACGTATCGTCTGCGATTAAAATTGAATTTTCAATAAAGAAATAGAGGTGGTGAAAAGAAAGTACTTCTTCAAAGATCAAAGCCTCTCTGGAGGTGGAGTTATCACTTGTTAAGGTCAGTAGTACAGTAGGAGGCACCTTAGCAGTTTAGTTTAAATGTGCACAGTTGGGCATTGTTCCTAAAGAAACAAAGATCTGCCATTCAGGACTGTGGCATGTGTTAATGAAACAACTGTCTCATTTTTTTTTTAAATTCTTGTGTTTCTTATAGAATATAATAATCCTTTTCCAGGACACACATAAAGCACTCTTTTGTGGCAGATTTTACATGAATGGCTTAATTTTGCACTATAATACAGGATATGGGCTGAGTGAAAGCTCACTTTGCTTTATACCTAATTATGTTTTATTTTAGAAGACTCTCTTCTGCACCAAGAAACTGCAAATGAATGAACACACAATGTGCAAACATGCCTAGTCTTAAATTCCAGTTTTACTCCAAATCATATTACATACTGCCATCAATAGGAAAGGTGCGTATTATCATACTGTGATGATAAAGTTGAGAATCTTAATATAGACTCCTAGAAATGCTCATAAATGATGAACTATTTTTGTCACAGAATTTACCCTGTTGTGAAGTTTTTTTTAAATCAACTTTCCTTCATTTCTACCTTGAACAGAGTGCACACCATGAAGAATATGGCTTCTAGAAGATGCTGAATATTTATTTATAACTCTGAAACCTTATACAGTAAGTAGCCTATCACATTCAATATTTAATCTGTTCAGTAATATGCTTCACTTAGCTGCTGTTGCTTTCTGATGTACATTATGTTTACATGGTTGCATGACATGAAAAACCCAATTTTGTTTTATGAGGTATTAGCTCTAATACAAACGACCCACTAAAGGAGATGTCCTGCAAGTGTTCAAACACATCTACCTCACGATACAAAAGCTTATGGTGCACCTGCACCTGAGAGGTCTCACCACCACAAAAAGGGGAGCGGTGCCTTAGGCCACTGCATTGTCTTGTCTGTTTCTCTTCTATAAACCCACCTCCCTTTGATTCTGTACGCTATTTATTTAATGAGACAGTTATGGCATGTCATCCTTCCACCTGATACTTTGAGGCAGGCTGATTAACAGAGCTGGAGCTGGAACATGATACGGCAGATTACAAAGCTACCAGGATATCAAAGGGTGAAAAACCTCACCCAGGCGTTGTCGGTCACGTGAAGGAGTTCTAATGCTTAGGATTATTCTGGCATCAGGGTTTCAGTGCTGGCTGATTCCCATGCTTTAGTGTGTGTTTTTATACTAGTTCCACGCCCAAATAATATCTGTGGAATGTTTAAATCATTTCTTTTAAGTAAGCGTGTGGAAATCTAGGAATTTGGTATTAATATGCTGGATATTTACTGTACTGTAGTATGCCTGTATGTGGAGCAGCTTCATATACAGGAAAACTACAGCTCTGCTCATTTTAATTTATATTTAATTATTAACTTGAACTATGTAGAAATTTATTTAGTAACCATTTCCCTTTAAAAAAAAAAAAAAAAAAAAAAGACAACTTTATGCTCCCTGTATTTGATCCACCACTTTGTGCCCTTTGGGTGACTGCTGTGCCACCTGCAGCTGAGGTGTATATATCGTTATGTATATATATATATATATATATATATATATATATATATATATATATATATATATATTCCCCAGGCCAGTGGCTAGGGTCCATACTGGAGGCCACACAGTACTACCAGAGAGGCAGTGCTAATTACAGGCAATTTTACTGATGACAGTTGAAAAATTTGTTCTCAGAAATAGTTTCTACAAGGAAAAACACGTTATGATCTTCTCCCACATTCTAACAGCATGGGTGCAGTGTATAACCCTGGAAAACTCAAGGGGTCAGACTTATCTGTACTGTAAAGCGGATTTGTACACCTGTGATGATCTGGACACCCGGCCATCCAATCTGTGCCACACAGAGAGAGAAAAAAGCTGCAATAAAAATGAACAACATGTTTATTATATTTGGTTGCAATTTATTCAGCTGGTGAAGTATTCTCTTGGTTAAGACATTCATTTTATTTGGTATTAGAAGTTATTCACAAGCAAATCAAACAAAGCCTGAAATTTTCTCATTTAAATGTAGCCTACCTTGTTAAATGTTTATGTGTACCCCCTCCTGGACTGACAAGCATTTGAATTAATCATGCGGTATGACTGAGAAAAAATGTAATAACAAAAATGGAGGTAGAATGGCCCTGTCTTTCGCTTAAGTTAATTGACCAGGTCAACTGGAAACACATAAAAAAATAAAAATATTCCTCTGCATTTAATTGCTGTAACATATTCTTTCATGTCCATAATCACCATTTACTTAACCTTCACCCAAAATATAATCACCTTCCCTCCACTGACAAGCAACCGATTCATTTGTCGTAGAATTGCATCCATGGTCTTTCTCTTTGAACTTGAACTCGTAGTTTTCTCCAACAATGGAAAAACTCATATTTCACTTGATGACACCACAATATCCTTGGGAGGGGACAAGGTCCCAAAATCTGAACCAAATGTGCCTACCTGCCTGCTTTGCTTCAGGCTCAGTAGAACAAATAATGAGTAGTTACATTAATTATTTTTCTGTTTACGTTTACAGAAACTAACAAACTAAGCACTAAAGTGAAGCATAGCACCTACAGTGAGCTTTATAATGTTTGGGACAAAGAAATTTTTTCTTGATTTGGCTTGGTACTCCACAATTTTTGATTTGTAATCAAACAAGTGACGTGGTTAAAGTTCAGATTCTCAGCTTTTAAATAAAATGTATTTTTATGCATTTTGGTTTCGCCATGTAGAAATGACAGCACTTATACATAGTCCCCCCATTTCAGAGCACCATAATGTCTGGTACAAATGGCTTCACAGGTGTTTTTGATTAGCCACGTCTGTTCACTTGCTTCCTTAGTGCAGGTATAAGAGACTTTCTGTATCTAGTCTTGATTGCCTTTGAGTCTGTTATTGACATTTGTTAACATGAGGAACAGAGCTGTGCCTATAAAAGTCAACGAAGCCATTATGTATAAAAAGCGCTGTAATTTCTACATGGTGAAATCAAAGAGAATAAAAAGATGTCTTTGCCCCAAACATTATGGAGCTCAGTAATGCTCCTGTGATATGGAGAGTTAAGAGTCAATGGATACATCTTTTAATCTTTCTTTGACCTTGCTACACAGTTTAGCTGACTGACAATCCAGTTCCACAAGACTCTGTTCACTTACTAAACTTAGTATGCATACAAATTTAATCACATTGCTAAATCTAACAGTAACTGAATTGCCATCCCCTTTTTTACCGACATATGCAGTCTTACACACACGATTCAGCCCATTGGCACTGTGTTGTCTCTTTTCCCCGGATGAACGATGCACAAATGCCCTCAGGCCTCCTCTGCCATTGGCTTTGCATTTATCATTTTTTAATTACATTGCTTCTTTAACAGACAGTCACATTTCCATTGGATGTATTTAGAATTTTAAAGTATGTATAAATATATTGGCAGTTTTAGGTCTTGAATAAAGGCATCCTCAAAGATGCTTTCAATATGTGAAAGGCTGTCAGTGATGGAATGTGCTGTAATAGGGTGCCCCCCCCACCACTGCGCACAGACATCAGGAGGCAGCTCCCAGGAGTGCACCACAGGGAGGTCAGAGTTGAAATGGCTGACCCCAGGATTGTTAATCAACTGTGCTACATCTGCCGTCAGCTGAAAGAGCTGCAGTGTTAACCTGAGAGATGGCTGTAGTCATATCAGAGGGGCCATCAATACGCACTTCATCAACCCTTTCCTAATGCTCCCCTCGCAAGTCATTGATATACACTTGTTTAGGGATCAACCATTCACATTGACTGTTCTTCTTGTTTTTCCAAAAGTACATTAAGTATGAATTACTGTACATCCGAGTATCATTGGTTGATTTGTAGTTACAGTTTTACATTTTGGGAATTGGCTTTTCATTTTTATTTACTAGCATACCCGAGGAAAACTGAGGAAGGTGGGTATAATAAAATGGCTTACATGACATCATAATCCTCCGGCAGAAGATAGCATGCAAACACAAATAGTTTTGTTTTAGTCTTTCCTTCTTCTGTTAACTTCAATTTAATGGAAATGAGATATATGTTTTTGACCGAAAAAAAAGTCTTCAGAGTCTTCATGAACTCGCAAGCTTTGATCAGATTATATGATTCATAGCCAAGAAACTGCTTTTTTGGAAGAACACTAGCCTTCCAGGCTTGATTTTGGATTGTAATGAATCCCATATATATATAACAACTGTCCAGTATATTATCAAGTTTAACATACAGTTCTATGTATTTAGTGGTCACAGTATGCCCTGGTCTTTCTATTGCCACATGAAGGCTTTAATTGTACCCTCTAGGCCATGCACCCATTGATTTACAGATGTATGTACAGTGCCATGAAAAAGGTAGATGCCCTCTTACTGATGTTCTCTATTACTGCATATTTGTCAGGCTGAATGGTTTCAGATCTTTAGACAAAATGTAATAATAAACAAAGGGACCCTGAGTAAACACAAAATAAAATTAAAAAAAAATTCATTTATTTAATCAAATAAGTTATCAAACACCCATGTCACCCATGTGAAAAAATAATTGCCCCCTTAGTTATTTAATCAACCAATTAACCAAATTTAATTGATAATTGGATTTAGCTGATTGAACACAACCAGGCTTAACTGCAGCCAGCCCTGTTGAATCTAAACCTCACTCATATTGAACCTTAACATCAGAGTGAAGTAGCCACCACAAAATGTCTACAAGCACACTATGCCATGATCAAAGGAAATTCCTGAAGAGATGAGAAAAATGTTGTTGAAATATATCAGTCTGGAAAGGGTTACAAAGCCATTTCAAAAGCTCTGGGACTCCAGAGAACCACAGTCAGAGCCATTATCTCCAAATGGAGAACACTTGGAACAGTAGGGAATTTTCCCAGGAGTGGCCAGCCTGCCCAAATATGCAGCTACAAGTCATCCATGATGTCATGAAAGATCCCAGAAGAACATCCTAAGAACTGCTGGCCTCTCTAGCCTCAGCTAAGGTCAGTGTTCATGACTCCACAATAAGATAGAGACTTGGCAAAATGGTATTCATGGGAGAGTAGCAAGGCAGCAACCACTGCTAAACAAGAGAAACATCAATGCTGTTTACATTTCGACTGCACCTTTGTATGTATATATTCTTAACTGCACTACTTGTACATAGGGCCACTGCAGTTCAGCAAATGTGCAATATCTCAGCTGATAATCTTACCGTATTGTATTGTTTTATATCTTATTGTTTTATAGGTTACTGCAAATATATACATTTTATATTTTATTTATATATATATAGCACTCTAAATTAGTTTAGCTTGAACTCTGTTCTATTTTTAATTGCTGTTATGTGTGAATGCACCGTCAGAATTGCTACTCACTACTTCGTTGTACACTGCAATGACAATAAGGGAATCTATCTATGCTCGTTTCAAATTTGCAAAAAAGCACCAGAATGATCCCCAAGCTGTTTGGGATAATGTTCTATGGACAGGTGAGTAAAAAGTGGAAATTTTTTGGATGACATGGGTCCTATTATGTCTGGTGTAAAGCAAATACAGCATTTCACACGAAGCACGTCATACCAGCAGTCAAACATCCTGGTGTGATGGTGCAGAGATGCTTTGCTGCCTCGGGACCTGGACAACTTGCCATTATTGCAGGGACCATGAATTCTACTCTTCCCTTGAATATCCTTCAGGAGAATGTCTGGTCATCTGTCCGTGAGCTGAAGCTGCAGTGTAATTGAGTTATGCAGCTAGACAATGATCCAAAACACAGTTATTAAATTTAAGGGGGTAGTTACTTTTTTGACATGGGTGATATGGGTGTTTGATAACCTTTTTCATTCAATAAATGAAATAATAATTTTAAAAATGTGTTTTATGTTTACCCATGTTCTCTTTGACTTATATTGCATTTTTTCTAAAGATTTTAAACAGTTCATTGAGACAAATATGCAATGATAGAAGATATCAGGATACCTTTTCACAGCACTGTATGACAATTGTTTTTTTTTTTCCTTTTTGTCTCTTTGAACGTGACATACACAGTCATATTGCAATGAAGACAAATACCAGATTTACTTTGTTCTTTTGCCTTCATAATATATTTTATAAACGACACCATAAATGATACTGCGATTCAGCATGACTTTGTATGTCATCATATCCATCTTTTTCTCAAAGCTGGTGAATAGGCTTCTTTCTTATAATGGCTTTAGGCTGTTAGTCTACCCTTTACATGGTAAGATCTTTCTCTGGGTGTGAAACATCTGTTCCAAGTTGCATTGCGTGTCTCTTCTCAGCCTGTCAGTTATCAGAATCCTGGCACCGGCTGTCTCAGACCCATCCTGTGTAACCCGAGTCCCTCTGAAAAAGATTCTCTCCACCTTCAGGGCACTATTTCACTTGAAACATTCCATGATCGGAAGGAAAAACATTAAAACGCACATGCAAGAACACACATGCACAAACGTACACATATAAATACACACATACACACAAACACAGAGACAAACACTGAAGCACACACACACACACACACGCAACACACACACAAAGTTTCATACTCAGGGTCAAAGGTATGGGTCATAATATTACACAAACTATTTTACAAATAGTAAAATATATTTAGCATTACAATAAAAGTGCACGTGTTGTTTAGACTTTTAGCTAGATTTAGGTCACTGCTGGATAAGAACAGCATTTTCAGTGTTAAGTCAGTGACAAAGTGCACATATAGAACTTGAAAGAGATATGCCCTGGAGATATGTGACAATTTCATTTTGAATTCCAGGAATCATTTGTAACCTCACAGCCCAAGGTAAAGCCTGAGTTCATTGAATGAAATCTGTAGTCTGCAGTAAATTATTTAAGTCTACAATATACGCAATCACAGAGTGATCACTCCACTTCATTTAGAAGCTTGAGTACACAAAAAAACATGGAGAATGTAGGGACTGCCCACATCCTGGGGCAGAGTGCTAGATATCTGCATTACTGCAGTCAAACACACGTCGAGCTGTCAGATCATAAACATGGAAATATTACATGGGCTGTACTGTCCTATAGATCAAATAATAAAATGTTAATGTTGTCATATAAGTTCTAATATGCTTGAGATGGTGGAGCAGTGTATTATTTTTAATTGATTATTTTTATAGTTAATTGACTTCTCGAAAATGAGAGCAGACAGCTGCCTCCCCAGACTGCACTTTCTATATAATTTGTTTGCAAATATTCCCCTCTTGAGAGGGATAGCAATCAAAGGCCTGCAATTCTCCCAGGTTTTGCATGAAACCCAGTATTTATAGACCAAGTGAAAATAGAGGTGCCATCAATTACTTTGGTTATACTGTATGTGTCTTACAGCCAGAAGAGCTACTTCATATTCTCAGAGGCTGGGTTTCGGCTGCAGTAAACCAAAACCCTCCCACCAAGCACAAACAATGGCGATTCTCTTCAGTCAGACCTGTGATGCTACATCTTTGCTGAATGTGCCCACATCTTTGCAGTCAGACCTGTGATGCAACATCTTTGCTGAATGTGCCCACATTGTAGATTCTCCAGAGACTGAAATATAGCAATTATAACTTGTTTGTGTAGCTAGGTAAAGGTATTGTTGGCTTTTTTTTTTGACCGAAAGCGATATGCATAATCATTGATTATTGACACAATTCTCCATTCTGATTAATTGAGTTCTCAATTTTATATTTAAAAGTCTTCCAGAATGGGCCAATAAACATAATCTACATAACATAGTATTTTATCATGTGCAATATGATCTCAGAAAGATCTTGTAATAAAAACATCCTTCTGAAATGTGTTAGCTTTTTTGTCTGCCATAATGCTGTTGACCTTAATGATGCCATATTTTTAGCTGATTTGCTGGTAGCAAAGCGTACATTATATAGCTGCATTATTATATGCAACCTTTTATCTTTCATAACCTGCCTTACCTTTGTTTTGATATATATGGAACAGAATTGTCCTAATGTCATATTTCATTCAGACTAATAAGATGATTCCTTAGGCTGACAATTAGACATTTTTATGTTGCTAACCTGAGGAAGTCATGACTGCTTGATACATCCAATTTCCTTTCAAATACTGGTGACCTACACTTACACAGGGCACTCTGAATAAAGGTAGAATTGTGTCAACCATGTGATCAGCATACCATACAGGCAGTCAGACTAAATGTCATCTTTGAAAGCAAATCCATGGGAATCCCTCAGTCTGCCTGCATGATGCTATGGACATTCTTTGAACCCTGATGATAGATCAAGTTGAATGATTATGTCAGTCATATTGTCCAATTGCATAGAATGACTTTCTAAATAGCTTCTTGATGGGGGGGTGGATGGTGGGAGTGAGTCATGGACACGGATACCTCACTTTGTTTAAAAGCAAATGGGACAGGGAAAGATCACTGGCAGCTTTTGTACTGATGACAAAACCAGTTCCACTGATGTGACCGCCTTAAGTAATATAAGAGAAACAGGTAAAGACAAGTCAGTGCATTCATTTGAGCAGAGAGCATTAAGATTCAGTTCTCAGGTTGTAATTCCAATCACCTGTTCTGAGCTGAACAAAGCCAACAGTCTGTTTCCCGTTGAGCCTGTGGAAGCTGGCATTCTGCAATGGGCCTAAATCATATTAATAATGTGCTGATGAAAAACTGCACAGATGGAAGGCAGTGAGACAGCCCTGCATGATGTCAGCAATCAGCATGTTCGAGCTGTAATGTTTCCCTTCTCAAATAATGCATCTGTTATATTCATTTCAAGGTGCAGTGCCAATCCATTCATTGGCCGTTTGACTATTTGACTGAATTCAATTATAGTCAGCCTGAACTTTCTGAAGACCTCATATAACCGTTTATGACATCAATATGTCTTGACGCACAATTTGTAAATCTGGATTGTTTGGTTATTGTGCCTTATAAGCACAGCAATTTACCTAAACCTAGGCAAAATATGAAAGTCCTTTGAAGGAAAACTTTATTTCTTGAAATACAATACAGGGAAGACCGGACAAAGTGCCTCATTCATTTGATTGTACGTAAATGGCATGCCCCTGCCCTTCTCCAAAAGTCAATGCTGTAAGTTGGAGGAAAAAGTTCTATTAAGCAAGCAATGGATATTTAAGGCTGGATATCAAAGAGAAGTAATTACTTGGAAAATTCTTATCTTCTGCGATAATGGAAAAGATTCATATCATGATTAATGTTACCCTAGTAAAGATTTTGACTATTTCTTTATCTGTATTGATAAAAGGTTTAATAGACCAGGCCTACACTACTAACTTCCTTCATTGTCAATATGTGCAGTTGTTATGTCAGAACAGATAGGAGAATGGCGTATAGTCTAAAAAATACATCACTATTCATCAGTGTAGAGACATGCTCGGTGGTATTGTCGCAATACTGTTGAATTTTATGTCTCGGAAAATATGAGCTGAAATTCACCTGATTTCAGCTTTTTCAGGATTCATAGTAAACATATACTCTACATTTTTCATGTCTTCAAAATCACCATAAATGAAACTTTGGGATGCACTGTACTGTATATGGTATGGTATCAATTAGTAAATGCTAAATTGATTGATTAATCTGGAGTGCCATTGCTTAGCAACATACATATCTGTAAAACCATAGGTTGAACACAATGCAGTCACAATCATAACAGACATCTTACCATATTACTTTATAGAAATGTTTTGCTCACATTTTGCTTTAAACCATCTTGAGATTCTGATAAAGTGCATACTGCTTTAAATAACATTTACTACAGCACTGTCCAGAAACTTTGCTTTGTGTTTTATTTGTGTCCTACATTTTGCATGACTCTTTTAGTCTATTTTCTGTACAGTAGATGTATCAAGTGTGTTTCATAAGGCTGCCCAGAACAAAAATATAAACAGTGGGTCTCATCAAAGTTTTTCATTTTATGAATAAAACAGGTCTTTTAAGTGCTAAACGGAAAGGCACACACACTTGTTCAAGAACTCAAATATATAAAGAGGGAGCTCATTTCTGAGTTGAATATGTTCCGAAGAACAATGAGGCCATTTTACTCCTGAACATGCACAAGTAAAGGAATGAAAATTACTATTTCTGTACAAATCCTGCTATTCAGTCATTGTGAAGGAATTTGAAACACTATAGGAAATGGTGCCATAAAATACATTTCAACTGAAATTACATTTGAAAGTTTTTAAATGTACCCATTTACTGGATTTCTTTTGGAAATAGTTAAAATAGAGTAAATGAAATTATACCTTTAAGGAGAAATGACATCTCTTTGTGCCAGATGAACAGCTCAGGCCTTGGATGCCAGTCACTAATGTGAGGCAAAGCAAACTGCCTCCAGTCTGGGGTTTTCTTTAGGTGTTTTCTCTCCTTGCCTGCAGACTGGCAACCCCACAGGGGGCATCTGTGTCATGCACTCTCAAATACACTTAGATCTCCTTTGCAAATAAGGAAGAGCACATCAACAGCTACTGCTAAGCAGTGATTGTTTTCCATCTATTTATATAATATCCACAGATCACGAGGTGCACCACCGTACAGCTCTGCTCCTTAGTAATGGGTGGTAAAGTTTGTCTACTGAGGGTTATGTAGGGTTGGTTTAATGATAAAAAGACCTTTGAGATGCGGTTACGGGTAATTAAAAATTGTTGACACTTAACAGAACAATTAATAAGCTGTTTAATGGTGGCTAGTTAATGTGTCTTGCAAAGGCGACCTTTTATAAAATGTATGATGGCAATATTGTATACTGAGATGCAGATTCTGATTCAGCGCAGAGTAACAAGGACTTATCTGTTTCAGGATTTTGAACTTCTGCTCTCAATTATGTAATTAGCTCCGTTATATCTTAATCTGACACAGAGGTGGAAAGTCCATGGGTCAAAAAGTAAAAGGCTGGCCATGTGTTGCTTCCACCATGAACTCAACCAGCTGATTTCATTCAAATAGCTCTACTTTCCGGTCGAAGAATTCTGCTGATTAGCAAATCCAGGTGACTGGAACAAAATAGTGGGGAGGACTTTTACTTTTTTAACCTGGATTTTCCACATCTGATTTGACATTTGTGAAACACACCAGCTTCAACCACAGACTGCAAGAGAATTGTGAAGATTTTACTGTGATCATGTACAGGAGTGAACCAGTGCAATTTATAGAGCAGTCAGAAAACTAAAACTAACGTAATTGGTTGGAACAAAAACCAGCCTGCAGACTGATCCTTCAGGGCTGGAGTTGTGCACCATTCCTTTAACTGGAAATATTATCCCATTGAGATGTGTCTGCTCTGTACCATTCTGGAGAAAACATAAAAACATGTCCTTGAGTATTTGCTTTTCTTCAATATTTTCCTCAAAAAAGTGATATAAGAGAGTAACTGCAAAATGTTAGAAACACACTTTCTAACTTATCTCTCACTTTCAGTTATCTTCATTCCTGGTCCTCAAAAGCTGCAGGGTCTGCTGGTTTTTATTGTTAGTTCACACTTTTTTGATCAATTAAACCAGCCAATTATTAATGCGAAAACTAAAACCAGCAGACCATGCTGCTGCTCTCCAGGACCAGGAATGAAGTACACCGTAAATTAAGCCAGCTTCAAACAGTGCAGACTATGCACCTGAATTTATTGTACAGCTGCAATATTTGCTGGAAAACAGGAACACCATACAGCCTCTTTAGTGATGATTTCCTCATGTAATTTAATTTGTCTTGGGTAATGCATCATTCATCAGAGTAATGGGAAGGTGGTTACTCCTGCATTTAAAATGAGATCTCAGCAGTCAGTCCTGCTCCAACTGTGTTCCTTAGAGGTAAACCATCCGCACGTGTTTAGGGAGTCATTAACTTTCACAGTTGGTCACAATGATGTATGACAAAGGACAATGGGCTCATTAATCTACTGCTGACATCACCAGCTGCATATGTTGTCTATTTTTCAGAAATGTGACTCCAGTCTCAAGTGGAAATTTCAAGGTGACAGAGATAGTTGTATTTTCCACAGAAATGGTACTGCTCCTGATGTCTCTTTCACGGATGTGAGAAATCTTATGTCCTGGCATACGAATAATTAAGTTTTATTTTGGAAGTGGCATGAGTGACTGATCTGACATTTGGTTTGAACCTACTGATGACCTGTAGTTAAAGTATGGGTTTAATTCATTTGGATAAATCCATTATGTTATCCACCAATATTTATTTTTGGAGAATTTGTGTGCACAGTAGCATTATTCAAATTTTTCTCCTGTAACACTGCGTTTAATTCTATTAATAACTAACTGTTGAGGAGTCATGTCTCCCTTGAATAATAAATACAAATGTATTGGATATCGATTCTCATGAAGAGCCACCAGGTCCAGGAAATGATTTGTATACAGGATAAAATGAACATTAGTCATTTTAGAGATACTGAATCTATTATATATGTTTTTATTTCATCACACATAAACTATTCTAATGCTGTTTTTACATTGCAATACGTCACATCCTCTTTAAGTTGTCCAAAACTCAGCTGCAAAAAAATCAAGAGGCGGGACCTTATCACCCCTATTTATCTTCTTTTCACATTTTACAATAGATTTAAAAAGGTAAGCACCAGACATTATAAAAAATGAAATAGACCAGCCAAAGAGAAGACGTTGTCCAATTTGAGGATTCACACCCTTATAAAACATCATTTTATTGAAATAAATAAATATAGATGCTCAGCATCTGAGGCAGTATCAGGGAAACTTAGTTAACTTTTCTGGCAAAGGCCTCCTGTAATCTCATTGATGGTAGCAGATTTCCTATAATAGATTTGGTTAGTTGGGGTCATTTTTTTTTTCATTTTATGGACCCACGACAAGTATCTGTGCCCACTGAAAAACAGCGGGAAACTGAAGTGTGCTCCCATAGTGATTTTCTCCACTTGGTACAACTAGCATCAGTGGATTATTTGTTTTGCTAATATGGAGATTTAAGATGTTCTTGAGGCTGCTGTTGCAATATTCATTGCACCCCTATTTGAAGCTACTGCAGTAGGTCTTTGGTTGAAAACTGAAGCCTGATATGGTAACAGGTTTGTGGTTGATAATCAAAGAAATATCCAGCAAGGCCTAGAGAATGATGTCTCTATTGAGAAACAAGTGAATATTTGAAGGGAAAGGCTTTGTCAGCTACATGTACCAGCCGAAATGCCAACATAGTTAAATATATATTTCTAATGTCAAGTTTTACCTTGTTTTAGTATCACTGGAGACATTCAGTGGTAAGTCTTGTTTTATTATAGTAGGTTGACATCCTTATTTCCTAACTAGCTAAGCAAAGCGACCAGCTTTTCATGTGGAATATTTTATGGTGCAGTAGATGGATAGTTACAAGCCTTTCGTGTGTAAACCATTTTTACCAAAGCACTCTGGGACACCTTTGATTTATAAACAAAGCATATCAAAAAGTTGGTGGGGTGATACCACATTGGAGAGAAAAGTTAGTGAGGCTTATATACTGTATATCTGAGCCTGACAAGTGAAGCTATTATACGCCATGGGTGACCTCTGGCCTATACGTCAGGGCCAAGATTGTGACACCTTTTCACATGAAAAGTGTGAGATATTCACAAATGCAAGCAATAACAATCATGAAGAAGTGTCTATGCAATTTCGCTGATACATGGGAAATATGCGTAACATTTACTTTGTGTTCAACCTGAATGAGGCTTTGTTCAGTACACAGCCAATCAGGTTGCCGCTGTTGCTTTGTATCATCAGCATGTGAGTAATGTAGGTCAGTAAAAGGCTTTTTACTTTGCCCCAAACAAAAATATTCTGTGACACTGACAGTGAAGATAGCACATAGACAGCCTGTGTTTTGGGCATGTGTAAATCTGCCTACCATGAATGATTCTTGTCAATATTAGTAAAGTGCAGAAGAATTTGCCCAGTGGGGTTAGGTGTTATTATTAAGGTATTGGTTACACACTGCTCCAGACAGACTGCCTGTAGCGCTAATATGTCTGACAATGTGAGCCAGTATGTCTTGTACTGTATATCATGCACATGATCAGTCTTGTGCAATACTAGTTGAAACAAGTGAGTACAAAAATTTTGTGTAAATTATTCACAGTAATCAAAGACTTCATCATAATATTTTATTATGAATGACTGTTTGTTAAAAGGCTGCAAAGCTCCATTGTTAAGCTAATATGAGTCAGTAAGTCAGTCAGACCACGTGTAATCAGCATGGCATTTTCCACATAATTTCATTCTGGAAACAGGTGCGTTTCAGTGTTGGACGCTTCTAAGCATTTTTCTCAAGAAATATTTTTTTTCTTTCTTTCTTTCGGAGAAATCATCTCCTTTTGTCAGTCAGACAATGACATGTGAAAGTGAGTCCTGTGCTGAAAGCTGAGTCCAGTGAAGGAGATGAGTGATGCAGGGGCTAGGGGCCCAGGTTAACAGCAGCAGTGTGGCTGCTCATTTCTTCACCGTGCCCAGAACCATACGTACATATCTCCCCAGTCGACTGGAAACATTGAATCAGAGGGGACTCAACATGAGCAGTGCAGACCGAATGCGGAAAAAGTAGCAACAGCAGGAAGAGCATGGATGCATCCTGTTTCCTAACTTTAAATACTTTCACCCCCCCCCCCCCCCCCAAACTGCACTCATACACAATATTGTGTCACAGGTAGTAAATGTTTCTTTTGCACCCTAGTGCTGGAAGGGCAAATAATAGCTTTGGGAAATATTAAACATAATGGCATTTCCAATAAAATGAGAAAAGATTTTATTTCTTTGGAGAGTGAAATCTGACATGTGGTCCCATCCTGTGTGATCATTTTCTGTGTGAGTTGCTATACTTTGTGTTCTCATGAACTTGAAACCCACAACTGAGACAAACACTCATGCTTGACAGACTTATGGAAAGCGTCAATCTCTGGACAAATTGCCTGCTGTGCTTTGTCCTTAGTTTGACAGTGGTACTATACACTTAGCAGCCTGATTATTTTAAAGAGATTAGGTTTCTGCACTCTTATGTGATTATGTGAATTTCTATATGTATATGTGTGTGTGTGTGCCTATGTAATCTTTAAATGTGTCTTCAAATTCCTGCCTCATATAAATGTAATAATGTTACTTGTCCATTTTTATGACTTCATGATACCTGAATATATGATAAAAGCATTATACAAAACTAGTTCAATCATCACTGTACTTTACAGGTTACTGACCATTCCCCAACATCTCATCAATGTGACAAATGTTGCAAATGATGCAAGCTTGCAAATATAAAGATACATAAAATATAAAAGTATATTTGTCACAGAAACAATTATGATTATGATTTAATAGATAACTAGAATTATCAGACAATACTAATATAACTAACAGGGATTTACTTGCAGTGACTAGATCTAATAACCTTGCCTTGAAATAGTTGAGGAAAATGGAAATTCCCACTGGGGAAATGATCCAAATTGTATTGCTAGTATTAGCTGTCTCACTGCATCAGTCCCTTTCTGGATGGTAAGCGCTTGACTGGGTGTTATGCCACATATGGGAGCAATCACATTTTGTTGTAGGCAACCCTTCAAGAAGAATTAATAACAGAGTGGTTCTGTTTAATAAAAACATGGAACGTATTATTAACCAATCTGACCCTTGTATGAGGATGGCAAAATGCCATTCCATGGATTGGAAACATGATTCAGATCAGGAATTTTCAGCTGAATAGAAGGCTACTGGACTCTAACCAGCCAAGCCCTGGGGTCTGTTCCACAGTTGGGATAGGTGACCTTATGTATGATCATGGTATTTATGGAAATAAGGTTTCCATCTGCTATCAGAAAGCAGGATGGGGAGTCATAATAGCAGAGGAATTCTGAACTTTTTACCTTTAAATACTATTATTGTCCTAAACCACACTGATACAGCCTAGTAGGAGTTCAATCCCAAAAAAAAACCTTTAAGGATAAATAAATGCACATTATATGAAAAAGCCAAAGACCTGTAGGCACATTTTCTTCTGTACAGTTGAAATAAATGGCAAAAGAAAGAAGACAAACAGGAGAGTACAGAAATACAAGCAAAAGCTTTTTTTTTTTTTTTTTAAATCAATGCACAAAATTAAATTTGGGAAAACCTCCCAGTGACTGCTGCCCTACTGCAGACATTGGCAGTTGCCAACACCCTGCTTAATGAAAGACTGCAAGCGGAGCAATAAATGACACTGTGAAGATGGGAATTTACATCTGCTGTAAATAGCATGTGATGACTCACATAAAAGGCTGCCTGTTAATTTGTTAACTCTGTAAAAGACAGAAATACATATTTTCAATTAATTCAGCAATCTATGCATAGGAAAAAATGAGATTTTCTTCAAAGGCAAGTCATGCTGTATACCATGTGGGAAGAGAATAGCCGTCCAATGAGTATATTTGGTCCTATAATGGACTATACACTGCAAGAATCCCACATTTACTGGACTGGAGTGCATTTTTGATCATACTGATGTTTTCTGCACAATAGAGAAGGGAAAAAAAACAACAATTGTTCAATGTCATTATTAAGAGTAGAAGAGAAGAGAAATAATCAAGAGAGAAATAGATTTTGCTCCTTTCTGGTCAGTTCCTAGTTGGGAAGGAAAAATGTGAAGCTACAATTTCTATGTAATTCCACTTCTGTCTCTTTTATCCGTAAATTATTCCATGCATAGTCAGCATCCTCAGTGTGTCATCCTTTTATTCTGAGTGCATGTTTCTGATTATTTTTTCTCTGAACTGAAGGAACAGCCACAATCTGATCCCACATAAAATGCATATTTCCATCATCTTCTAAGTTATAGGATTATAATTGGATTCATCTTTTTTATAGAAGGCAAAAAGCCACAATTGTAAGAAACTATGGCAAGCCTTTACTTTAAATTTCTTATGAACTACATACTAGGATAAGTATCTTATAACCTCATGCCTGTCAGATATAATATGTTTTATTTTCATCTTTAAACAAAAAAATATATATTTTATTGAAAGTGAAAATGCTTACTTGTCTGAGGATAACTTGAAGTAATGAGTAAATTCCTAGGGATTAGAAATTCCAAATCAAAAGTCCCAGTCCATGCCTGGAAGTTAGAAGTGATTGTACTTTGTATGATGTTTTTGTTTTACAGAAACACCTAGGGCACAATTTGTTATGAATTGGTACAGATTTCTTTGCTTTCTGTGTCTGCTTTCTGTGAACTTTAAAGAATAGCACACTGACCTGTGACAATAAAATTCTCTGCTATGGGTACTGTTTGGTGAGGGGGGCAGTTTTTGTGTTGTAGAATTCCAAATCCACCCATTTGTGCTTGAATCAAAAGAAGGCAGTTTGTAAAAACATACATTTATTTTGCTAATTGCTTGTTAAGGAATTCTGAAAGCATGAATTCCTTTAGTTCCAGGCTGTAGTACAGACCGGTGACACCATACTATTGTTTGGCCTCACTGAAAAAAGCTGCATTCCCACTGACACACTCATCTCATATCCTCTTCTCAACACCCCACAGTGTTACTGTATTAAACACTCCTTTTCACTTCATTTGACGAAAGGAAGAAAGGTTGGGTGGAGAGGGGGGTGCGGATTGTTCCAGACCGTATCATCCGAGGAGACAGGTTTGGGGGCCCCAGCTCTGGCTGCTCTCTGGGCTTCAGTCTGTCTGAGGCTCTGTCCCCATTCACAGTCTGGCCCGAGCACTTTGATCAGGCGACCATTCAAGGGGAGTAAAACGAATGGATGAAGAACCCTTTCAGCTCTGGAATTAATATACTGCACCTCACAGACATAAACATGCTCACACAGACACACACACACACACACACACACACACACACAAAGGCACTTTGCTATTGACACACATGCAAATACCCAAGGCTTGTGTTTCGCAATGTTAATTTGCTTTTCAGTTACTTTATAGCTTAATTTTTGGCGGTTTTTGCGTATGTTCATCGAGGAGATACCATGGTACATATTGGTGCTCTGGGGGCCTTTCACAGTCAGTTGTGAAACTGAAAAATCTCAGTCTCATAATAGACAGGTCATACAGTTAAATTATCATGTGTTTTTGCTGCACTTAATTGTTGTTTATTTTCAATGGGTTAAATTATCATGTCATTGCTTTCAAGTGTAAATACTCTGAACCTCCCAAGGCATGTAACCACTCAGATACTGTGTTAGATGAGAACAGTGTGCTGGTTCAAAAAGTGACTCTAAGAATATGATTGACTTGTTTATGCATGCAAATCTCTGGTGTACATAGTGGGCTGGGTTTGAGTTAGCAGTAGCTGCCAGTGCAGGATATTTGGTGGGGTGAATCGTGCATGTCTTTTCCTCTAGTATCTCTTTGTATTTCATAGTTATCTTTGCCTTTCACGGATTACCAGGAGATGTATAAAGAATTGCTGCTCACATAAAAAGACCTCTATGATGATGATGCACCATTTTAACTGAAGTGTGAATGCCAATGTTCTGTCTCAACATCTGGCATGTCTGGGACAAGGTGTCCGTTTTAGTACTAATGTAGAGCTCCAATTAACAAGCTCTCAGGCTCATTGATTTCCCTCCACTGCGACTGTGCTGTGATACATCGGCCTAGCACAGCCTGACAGAAGAGAACTGAGTGAAAGTGCTATAATAAATGCACTGCCATGTCATCTCTGAATGCATCCTGAGGATACATCTACATTTCCCCCCTTACTTCCCCCGCCCCCCACTCATCCCGTTCCTCTCAGCTCACAACCAGACCATCAATATTTTATTACCTGTCCTTATAGTTCCCTATTGATCTGCCCTTCCCTGGCTTGAAGCTCGTATGTGGACTACAATCCACTGCATAACCTTTTCTGCATGTCATGGCCCTGGATGGTGGTGGGGACGGAATTAAACTGTGCTGGTTTGAGCTGCTCATCGATTGCTGGGGAGGTGAATGGCATGTGTCACATTAGGAGCCCTCGCTGTGTGACCTCACAGCCCCTCCCATAGCATAAACATTGGAGAAAAAAATTAAATGACTTCTGCCCTGAATATGAATATCAGCCTAATGGATTCAGGTTGATGCATGATTAAATATTCAGTCTCGTGAACAGACGGTAAATCTTTGTTGGCACATTAATATGAAGATTAAAAGCGCCTGACATTTTGAACTGAGTGGACAGCAGTGGCAATATCTGATTCTATGGACCGAATCGCTTTTGATGCATGCTTTTAATCAGAAGCAGAACAAAATCATACATGAATGCAAAACATTGTATTTACGTAATATCTGTAGTATACAGATACTTGTAGATAACAATTAAATTGTTATTTTTAACATTGAACAATAGTTAAATGAAAAAGATTCATTGATCATTTACATTTGTTATAGTCCTGCACAATATTTTTTGTGTAAAACTACATAAAAAAACAAATTCCTATAATACCAGTTGTACAAGGACTTAAAAAGCCAGAATATCAAAAGGCTGTCCTGTAGGCTTGCCCACCACATTACTGAGACATACCTAGAGTAATGAAAATACAATTTTGCACTGTAGATATATCTCACCAGGGCCGGCCCGTGGCATAAACGGTCTATGCAGTTGTTTAGGGCCACAAACGCTCGGGGCCATATGACCACGAGGGGGGGGCACACGATCCAATGTTTATCTAAGGTAAATAACGTTATTTTCGCAATTATGTTATTCATCCCCTATTGCGGAACTTGCTGTATAAATTTTAAACGCAACCAAACATTTCATAACAATGTAATGTAAGAAGGATTTTACCAAGCTAACCCCCCCCACCGCCCCCCGCTTAGGGCCACCAAAATCCTAGGGCCGGCCCTATATCTCACTGCAACACTCTCATCAAAATATTAGATTTCAGACACTGAATAATTAATTAGTTTGTATGGCCTTCTATGCATAGAGGTCACTGTTTAGACTACAGTTATAAAGTAGAATTTTGTTTTGTTTTTGATAGTGTTCAAGCATTTGAGGTATTTTTCATGTTTAATTAGAATTGTCTTATTCTTTCTCTTGATATTAAAGAGGTGCCTTCAAATGCCTTCATGAGTGAGCCTTCCCCGCCTTTTCTTTTAAAGGCATATTATGCGGAATTGTTTTGCCTTGCTGTAGTCCTGTGTTTACAATCAAAGAAGTCTCTTCCTCTGTCTTTAACACCACCCACTCACCCCGAGTACCCGACTTAAGCCATCTAGGTACTTAACGTAGCTAGCTGAATAGCTAGAGGTACTGTTACCTACAGGTCCAACAGAAAACATTCCAACTCTGTGTGACTTTTCATCCTCTTTGTGAACTTCAGCGCTGTCAGTGAATTGGAAAAGCAATTCCAAGATTGACTCTGGTTTTTGAAGGAGCTCTGTCGGCATGTCATTTCACTTTGCTGTGGGCTACATGTGCTTCTTCACAGCCGCCATTGCAGTAGCTACTAGCTAGCAACAAACACTCTGCTGAAACCTGATCCTACCCCACAGGCTTTGAAGTTTTTACTTGGATTGTAATATATTGATGAATAAATGCTGCTGTAGCAATACTGTAGTTTCTGGTTTGCGACTTGTATGGCTGCCTTGATTGCCGTTGGTGTGTGAGTGTGTGAGAATGGGTGAATGAGAGACATTCATTGTAAAGTGCTTTGCAGTTGTTGCTGTAAAATGCGCTATATAAATGCAGTCCATTTGCCATTTACCATTTCTGTCCTGCAGATGATGGAGTGGTGCTGATGTTTTCCTCGTCTGGAGGCCTGAGTAAAGCTGGCAGCAGGAGGCACAAAGAGGCACAAATTGAGCAGCAGTCTGTGGGAAAAGGAGCGATCAGCAGCGGAAGGCAACCATTTTAAAAAATAAAATACAAACTGGCAGAAGCCGGATGCCAATAGCATTTAATTGCAGCAAAACCACTAATTGCTTATGAGGTGGGCCAGGCCAGTAAAACTTCCCCCATAGCGGTATGTGCGGAGTGGGCGATGGGAAGGAATGTGACAGTGCTGCAGGGACAAGGTGAGGTGCGGTCAGGAGGGGTCCACGAGAGCCAAGTGGAAGCTTAGCGCTGCGTGTAACTGTAGCCCTTAAACATTTAAACACACATGCCTCTGTACTGTACATGGCAACTAGTTTTTACTGAAAATCAATAGAGCAGATGGGACCTGGATGCCAGCTACAGGCCTGAAAAAAACACCCATTGGTTTACCATTGCCATACTCTTTCTAAACATTTAAGTCAATTCTAGGTTCTCATTAGTGAATAAGATTAATATTTTCAGCAAACTATGTAAATGAAACACTTAACATGTGGTAGAGAATGGCCAGTATTTTCAGACAATTAAACATTTTACACTAGTAAAAATAATACAGTTATTTCGTTTTGCTAATTAAATTTTTCTTGTCTTTTGCTCAAAAGTGGAAAACAAGTTCTTGGCATACGATCAATGCGCTGGTCTCTATAAACAACTGAAAGATGTTCCTCAGATGAGTATTCTTACAAAGAGGAGGTATTTTCATTCTCAGGAAGATGCAGGCAACAAATCCTCCCTTCTCAACTGTAGGTCAGGAATATTTGCTCCTAGGCTGTTTGTAACTGCCTTGTTAGTGAATACATCATATGCGGTAAATCTCTGACCACCCAGCAGCCTCTGTATAAAGTAGTCTGATATTAAACAGCGAGGAGTTGGGGGAGCAGTTACAGCCTGGCCTCGGGGGCCTCTTGGTTCTGTGGCTGTTTTCCGTCCACCTAAAAATGTGGGAATAATCCATAGCCCTGTCTCCCACAGTGGCGCAGGAAGTGGACACTGTCTCAGATCTGATCACTAATCGCTGGAAATTACATTACAGGCATTTGGAAATAGTGCTGTGATGCAGCTGAGAACCTCCTCTGTCAGACTGCATGATCCTTTCCCACACGGCAGCTTCTGATGCATAGCTTTGCCACAGTTTTTATTTTGTAGAAAGTGGTAAGTTTATCAATGTATAATTAGACACCTTAAAGGTAGGCTGTGAAGTTTAAGGAATGTAACTGAACAATATATGCGGTAAAAGGTTGTTATCCTCCAGGATATGAATAAGATCCCAATGATAAATCCTGTACAAGGATTTTTCTGGATCCTATCGACCATAGTTTACATTCTCGGCTACCTGTAATTTGCCCCAAGAAACCTTTAAATTTATAATTTAACAGATAATACTAGGTGAACATGCTGTGAGCCTGGTGATTTTGCTGAATGAGACCTCTGTCTTAAAAGCCCTAATGAGATGGTTCACTTGACAATTACAGTTTAGACCCATGAGCAAAACAACCTGTCCCACTCCATTCCCCCCCAACCCCTTGAAGGAAAATTACAAACTATATAGTAATCACAGGTTGTCCCTCAGGGTGCAGCTATACCTCCCCCATTGAAGAACAAAAAAGGCACTATTTAGTCAGGGTCAGGTCTCAAATGTGACATCATAAGGAGGAGATCTTGACTCCATTCCATTCCAAGGCAGTTACAGACAGCTGCTATGTGGGGTGGCATCCAATTTACCTTTGGGGGCTGGGCTGTCCTTCGTTCTCTGGGGGAGATTGAGTCCTGTGAGTGGACACAGTACAGGTGGTGAGCGTACGCACTGCGAGGCCGGCTGTATAATCACGGTCCAAGTACAGGGACAGGACAGGGTAATCAGCACTGTGGGGAAGCAGAGCGCTCAACCGTGGTATGAAAGAGTGTGGAATGGGTATTGTTCTTGCTCTCTGCCTATTAGAATAGGCACTCTGTCTCCTGGCATTAGTGAAGCCTGAGTCTGGGGGATGAGTGGAGGGAGATTATTTATGGGCCTCGGTGGGCAGGGGGCAGAGATCCATCTCCACTTCCAGTTCAGCCTCATTTGCTGCTAATAACAGGACCGGGGGACAAGTCGGCTGTGTTTACTTCTCTCGTTTTCCACCAAAATGATGATGGGCCTGCATCATTCCATCATTAAAAGTCTATCATTTCATTTTAGCGCACTATGGACAACCTTTGCTTTGTTCTGATGTTGTATCTCTGATGCATTTTGAGTTTCTGGGGTCTAAGCTGGTAATCAAATATTTCCACATGACACAGTAAATAATTTGGATATTCATGCCTTTCAAGTTGAGAAGCCATCACAATCATCTCACATTGAGTTAGACACAGTACATTTGAATCATTATCCTTGGTTTTTTTTTTTTTTTGTAGAAAAAAATGCAATATTGCTTTTACCCTACACTTATCTTATTTATAGGTTTCACCAATGTGACTTCTTAAATGCATTGAACACCTTGGGTGATTACAATGTCTAGCTAGCTTACCCAGATGTCAGATGTCAGATGTCAGTGGGTTATATGGCTACATAACCCTGTTTCTCGGGGAAAATATAATATTTTAAAATATATTGTTTGCGGTGACAAATTAATGCGGTGACTAATATCCTCAACATTGCAGTAACCAAAATACTAGGGATCACTTTGCTTTTCTGTAAACAAAATGATCAAAATAATATAAAATATCAGAATGACCAAAACTAGCAAGCTACATGCAAACATTTGTGGTAGATTTTAGCTTCTTAACTAGATGTCAGCATGCATATCAGCAGGCTAATTGGATACCAAGATGTATTTATTCTATCTGCATCTACATAGTTTGCAGCTTTTGCTTTATACTTCTTCCTCTACTGAGGAAGCAATGTGTACTGTAGTTAGCTTTGATGAACTTCAAGCATCACATTAGCAGTGGTGTAGCTAATCTAGTACTAACAAGCTTACTAATTAGTAATTTAGTTAACTTGTTAGCTATCTAGTTAAATGTTGCATTTGATATGGGTATACATCTAGTGTAAAAATATGAATTACAGTCAGTGATGATCACTGATTTATTCAGAAACATTTTAGCCACCTACTGTAGGTTAAGGTTATTCTTTTGCAGTTTGTCCTTTGTAGACTATAAGACAATTTCCTTGATTCATTGCTTTATTATTAGAATTACCTATAGGCCACATGTGACAAAATCAATACTTTAAAGATTGTTAGATTTTATATATTTTTTTTTAGTTAAAAGTTTTTGAAACAGAATAGCTCAATTTCCTGTCAAATGGCAGATTCTCACAATGAGAACCACTATTGCGGAACATATGTGCAGCATGTGACGTCGTATAAATCTAACAAATATGAAACATGGGTGCAAATCCTTTGCCGAACAAACGTGCTATTAAAGACAGCCTACACGTTTTGCAATGAAAGACATTTTTCCATGTGAAAATGGCTGGGGAAGGCTTTTTCTTTGCCATCTGTTCTAGTTCAGGAGCTCTTGTCACCACATGGTGACTCACTTTGAGCAAGACGGAAAAGAGCTTGCAGGGCTCTGCTTCTTTGCTGAAGAAGGTGACCCTGCTCTGTAGCCAGCACATGACTGCTCATTCAGACAGAGCTTGTCCTGTTTGTATCCTTCCAGGTAATGTAATTATAGGGGGAAGTAAGGCACAGCCTGAGTGCCTCAGGAAATAACGCAGTGCACGATCCCTGCCATGAATGCAAAAAGGACCTGGTTTCTCATTTGAAGCGTCTGATTGCCGAGGGGAGATTTTCAATATTAGCTGACTCAAGTGCTGACTCAAATCACTACATTTGAAAGAATAATATGTGAAACAGCCTATATCACAGAAATTAGTTTAATATGTGTACTGGAATACAGTAATCAGCTGACAGTTATGGGTACCTTGTCAGGGGTGAAGATAGAAGGGTTAGCATGTACATTATTCCATGGGTGCTGTTCCCGGACAGCCAGTCTTCCCATGACCCCATTACCTCTGGTGTTTAAAGGGGACAGGGTCAGATGACAGCAGTTGTCACCTTCTCTGTTAAGGGGCAGCTTCCCTTTCTCCAACATATATCCCATCAACCACCACTAAACCGGAGCATATATTTTAGGATGAGTTTCGCCCTCCACTGAGCATGAAACTGAGCTCACAGTGTCCATACAGTCAATATTATAGATGTTCTGACTACTCTCATACTTGGTCAAATCATAGCTATTTGCCTCTTGTTTTCTGTGGGTGTGTACAAAACATATGTTTCTATATCTGTAACAGATTTAGCACCTATATCATCTTACACTGCACATAAAAGTGCCAGGCATTATAGAGACGTACTTTCCCATTTCCAAGAGTAGCATATGTTCGAGAGGCTCCGATGCACACAGGTGATAGGGCCTGGGAATGCTCTTTTACTCTGACCTCTCAGTTCAACAGGAGCAGGTTATGCCCCCCATGAGGACACACTTTCCTGGCAGGATTGCAGGGACAGTTGCTCAAGTCTGTTGAAATGTGCAGAATGTGTGTGGCCATTCATGTAGATGTGACAGTGGACATTTCCTGGGTCAGCTGTCTAGTAGTCCAAGTTGACAATTATATACTAAGATATATACTAATACTAAAAGAGTACCTTTGGTTGAGACATAATGGAAGATGTTTGATGTACATACTTTCAGTATGTGTATTTATGGATGATCTGCATATACAAAGTTATTAAAAAGATTTTGTGTTTACAGTAAGGACTTTTAAACATGTTGGGATCTTAATTTGATGTTGAGTGAAGTTTACTACATGTAAATATTGTGCTTGTTTTATTATGTAGGTCTCCATGTCAAGAAAGTATATAAAATATTTCACTATGATCAGAAAAACTAAGATGTTATAGCGATGGCTATGCTTTGACATCATCCACTAATCATCCACCATCAATCCCACCATCAGTTCCATTGGTAGACTGATGAGCTGTGGATGGCAGTGGGACAGGCCTGAATTAGCTCTTCTCCATTACCGAGAACACCAATACTTGACCCTCATGGTAGAGGTCAGCAATTAGTCTCACTATGTTTGTCGGACAGGTTGAGTCCCCTCAGGTCAGGTCTGCTGGATCCATAGATGGACTTACCAAACTCCAACCACGGCCTAACAGCCCTGTGGTAGCACAGAGGCCGCTGAGAAGGCTAGACCGAATGCTGCTCAGCTAAGCAGGATTCTGCCTGCATGCCATTGTGCCTTGGCGGGAGAGCCACAGCCTGAGCGAAGAGCAGGGCCCGCTGACAAAGGCTGGGCTGCAGACCCCGGGCATGCCTCTTTGCATATCAATATGTTCGGGCCTGAATGCAGCCACTCAACTGATAAATAGGATCACTATCTCAGCTTTCAGACCTCTCGTCCTGCCTCATAAAGGCCACTTTCCTAAGAAAGGCTCTCAAAGGCTCTTCACCCGAAAGAGATTCGACTTGAACACTCCTCTTCGGAAGAACAATGACCTAGAAAGGACCCTTGCCCTTGCCCTGTACCTCTGTCCCAGTTTTTTCCTTCTTCCCTTTTAGCGAACCTTTAGCCTCTTCCATGTCTTCCTCTTACCTCCAACCCTTCAAACTCCATCTACAGCCAATCAACTCTCTGCTTTTGTACAAATAGTGTTGTCTTGATGTGTAAGGTACATATGAAAATTCATTCATTAACTCTGACAACATAAACACATGACCAGGGAACATTGAAATATGTTGTAGTCACGCAAGAATACTGAGATAGAGCCATAGTGAATGATTCAGGGATGAAACAAAACCAGCATTTTGATGCCGCTCTATTGGGTTACCCTGGTAATGGAGAGGGAGTGACTTCTGTGGACTGGCTTCCACTGAGCATGTGTGATTGTGTAAACCCTTACGTTTCTGGGGCTGTTTACAAGTCTGTCCTAATTTGTGCAGACTCCTATCCTTAAAAACATGCTCCTTAAGTCTCCTTAAGACTTCTGAAAATCCTTTAGTAAACTGGATAACACGCAGAACAGAACCCCAAAGTAAATATTTAATATTACAATATCCTGTGGGATAAACAGTTAATATTTATCCCACAGGATATTGTTCCAGGAAGATAAATTCACATGGAATCACTGGTCGATCACCCTAAACAATCAGGTCACTCCTTTCTGGAACTGTTCTATTTAAAAAATGTTGGTGATCTGCCATTACGCAAGCATGAGGCTACTGCAGCAAACTCTCTGCCTGTCCCAGTCCTCCATTCAACAGCAATCCTATGCGCAGTGAAAGGAGTTCAGCTGAATATCTGAAGTTTAGACAACAAAATAAAACCAAGAAGCTGAATAGTTGATGAGTGACTCATATGAAATTCCATATGCTTGCTAAGAAGACGTTTAACTATCATCTGTTAACCCTGCATCAATTGGATTTGTATGACATATACTTTAAATCACCCCTTAAGAATAATTTATAAATGCGTATTACCCTTGACCTTAACTAAATCAAACTGACATAGGCACATAGTACATATAAGCGCATATTGCAGCACCTATAAACTAAGAAGGCAGTTATTGATTCAACAATTTCCCTCTAGCCAGGGTATGGGAGTTCAGTTAGCAATACAAATGGTTTCTGCTGAAAAGATGGCCAAGCAGCTCCTGTGGCCAGTGGCAGTGGTCAGCACTTTAATGCAACACAGCACATGGGTCAAAGGGCAGGCAAGGG
Source organism: Anguilla rostrata (assembly GCF_018555375.3). Lineage (NCBI taxonomy): Eukaryota > Metazoa > Chordata > Actinopteri > Anguilliformes > Anguillidae > Anguilla > Anguilla rostrata. Next base: position 50,619,876 of record NC_057934.1, read on the forward strand.
TCAAAGAATGCCATTCCTAAGGTTTCAAATGACCCTTGCCAATTGATTGCTTACACATTCAAGACTCCCCTTTATGTTAACTTCAAATTTAGCCTTGGAGCCATGACCCCCTCTTCCCTTTCCCCTCACAAAGCTCTGGAGTGCTCCATTTAAAGAGGATTCCTGGCTTGTTTACAATGGGTAATGTGAACATTTACCCATTAATTTTATGCAAATGCATTTTGCTTGGTGGTTCCAGAACCCACAATTTGCGAGATGTTAACATGTTAATAGTGAGTGAACAATGCTTTACTGCAGAAGAAGCTATCCTTCTGTGCATATTATATTTAATTGTTGTCTTTTTTTTGGTATAACAGGTGTTAGGAGCAGACAACAAATACCGCAAAACCACAGTGAAACATTCATGAAGGCACAGGCATCTTCCATGAGTCAGAGAAGGCACACATTTAAAATAAGTCAGCTAAGACTTGAAAACATTAAAAATGCACACAGAAGATTAATGTAACATCCCACCTAAGAGAACAGCATTGTTTAATATTTAAATTAGCAATACATTTTTGTACAGAGAAAGAATAGTATTAGTTTTGTATTAGAAAAAATAAGTATTAAATAAACTTTTGCCATATGTCCAGTATATAAGACCATAATCCCCAATATCATGACATTTACAGTATAAATTACATGTGGTGATTTACAGTGAGTATTGCATATACCTTATGTTCTTTATAGAGTTACATTGTACCAGGAGAGTAAGGCAAACTCCAGCAGAAATCCAGCATTCATCCCAATGGATTTTACAGTAAGAAAAACCTAAAGGAAATCAGAGAAAACCAGCAACTGATAACTGTTCATAAATGTACATAAACAATGAAATGTGCGAAATGCAAATTAATAGGATTTTAAATAAAGCAACAGCAACATCTATAAAGAAGGAAGGGTTTTCTTTATAAAATGTCTCTCAAGCCACTGTTGCAACACTTCTTAAATATTATTTTAATACCTAAAGATTTTATACTAAACAAAAATAAATAAATAAATCATGTTTCTCACTTTTACATAAAGTAGCTGATAGAGGTTTTTTGGACAAAGGGATGAAAAGAGGGTTTTCATGTAATGCAATTCTACAGCAGTGGTGCACAACAAAGGCAAATTCAGTTGAGGATTTTGTGCCAACTTTTGTTCATAATTTCTTAGTTAGCTCAATCATATCTTGGTTTGACATTTGTATAGGCACCAGCCACAGCCACAGCTGCAAGTGTATCGTAAAGTCTTTACTGTGCTCAAGTACAGGAGTGAACCAGCGTAGTCTGGAGAGCTGTCAGAAAACTAAAACTGACTGCCCCCCCAGGACCAGAGTTGTGCACCCCTGTTCGACAGTATACTATATGAGCATTAACTGTGTTACCTGGTGGGCCTGGTGGTAGTTTATTAAACAGTAAAGTATATAATGAATGCATTGACAACACAAAACATGCCAGAAGTAAAACCCTCATGAAAGAACCCTCATTCTGAATAGGTCAATATTATAATCTAGACCCAGGGTTTTTAACAGGGGGTCTGCAGACCCCTGGGTGTCCTTTAAAGTCCTGTAGGGTCTCTGGCCAGACTTCATATGCAATGACTATATATAGATTTGGGAAAATATTTCAAAATATAAAACCTTTTTTTATTTAAATATAGCCCTTTTTAACTTATAATGGGGTCCCCTGGATGACTCTGGGGCCTGGGTGGGGGACCTGGGATCAGAAAAGCCTGAAAACCCCTGATCTACAGCGATGGCAGATTCATGGCAGTCAAGTAGAGCATGTGGCAGTTTATGTCTGTTTGTAGCCTTCACACAACCAATGCACACAGAAATCGCTTTAATTACAAGTGGCTGTAGTCTTACTGTAAGTGCTTCTTATCTGGTATATGAAAAGTAGCCAGAGTGTTTCTATTAATCTTTCTGGTTTATGAGACTCAAAAAAGGGAATGTATTCTATCTGTGCTTTCTTAATTCTGATCCTGAAGAGCTACACTGAAGTAGCTAAGAATGATAATGATGCACGCATATAGATGACTGTGAGTAAAATAGTTAAAAAGAAAGTCCCTGTGTAATTAAAAACATTCCATTTAATTTTGTACAAGGAGAACAAACTGTGCAAAGAGTTTTTTTCATTCTGAATGCCATTTAAAAAAATAACGAAGGGGAGAAACTCAACTCAACCACAACCAGCATTGTCACATCAGAGATTTGAATGTTGCCACCAATCAAAAGTACAAAACAGAATGCTCAGATACACCTATTTACTACCCCAAAAGCCAGTATAAATAAAAAATGCAGGTATGCAAGTTTCTGAAATAGATGGAAGATAAGAATGCCGTCCTTTTAAAATGGACATGAGATTATCTGCCTTTAAGCTATTAACATCAACCATGGCTTATCTGTTTCATAACACAAGTGCTCAAGTATTTTAAGCTCCTGATGTCAAAGGTCACAGTGAGTACCACTTGTGAAATATTTGACCCAAGATTACAAATCTTTGTGCTTTTCACTCATGACCTTTTTAAAGAAATTGATAATGCTTCCCTTAAGATACTGTTATCTTGTTTTGTACAGACAGGCTTATTAATGCCTAACATGCGCAATACTGGAGGATCGCTACAGAACAAGCCAAAATAAGTTTTGATTCAAAATGAAACAAATGTATAATTTGAAAGAAAAAAGTTGAAAAGAATGCAAACACATTCATATAATGTATGCCTTTCAGAACAAAATGTCAGGAAGATGGAATTATTTTGCCATCACCAACCACATGTGTACAATATGTACTCTTTAATCCTAATGTCATTTTGCGCAGCATAGTCAAATCCTCTAAAAATCAAATAAGAACAGAAAAGAAATTCCGTTGGCCCCTCAACAACTTTTCAGAACACCAGGCCTATGTGCTCAGTCCCAGCCAAAGTTGTGGCCAGTCATTTGGTAGAACTTAAGGTTGAAAGGTCTGTAGAAGTCCCTGAGCCGAAGCAGCACTTCAGGCGGGATGTGGGGGTGGGCGCGGCCCTTAGATTTCCCCAGGCAGCGTGGGCGGCTGCTGCCCTCCGGCTTCTTGAGGCAGGGAAAGCCCTTAGTCTGATTGAAGTAGAAGTGCTTGTCGGTGACGACGCGCTTCAGGCCCAGGAAGTCCTGCACTCGGCCCATCTCTCCCGCCGGGTCGGTGACCAGCCGTTCCCCACTGACAAACAGGAGGCCCGAGAGGGGGAAGTACTGCAGCCAGTTCTCCAGGTGCTTGGCGTAGATCCCGATACGAACAGCACTCCAGGAGGTGTCTATGAGCCCCCTGCTTGAGTTCTTGAAGACCAGGTTCTGGAAGGAGGGCAACCCTGGGTTTTTGGACAGGGTCTGGGTGTAGTCGGACACGGCCCTAGTCACAGGGTCCCGAACCACCACAATGAGTTTGGTGTGACGGCTCATGGCGAACACACGGTGTGGAGCCTCCTTGGTCACAAAGTAGCTGGGCGTCTTCTCCATGGTGATCTGGCCATCCAATGTACGAGGCATCAGGTTTCTAATACAGAGACAGGAGAGCATATGTCAGAATAAGACGATCAGACTAAAACTAGTCTCACATTTTTCCTGCCTCTAGTCAATATTCAGATACATATATTCTAATATATAAATTTGCCCGCTGCAATCCCATCCCAATTTGAAATGTCCAATTTGTGAACTGTGTACAAGAAAGCTCTTATATGCCCCCCTGTCAGCCAGCTCAGACGAGTGAAGACAACTTGCAGTTCTCTTCTGAACCACGCAGTGTCAGCCAGATGCTTCTTTTCACACTGCAGCCACAGGCCACGCACATGCAGAGTGGGGTGCGGAGGAGACCCAATCATACGTGTGCGCAGAGAGAAAGCCACGGAGGCCTGGATGGCAAACAGAGGTTGCTTGAGCAATGAACACTGCTATCATCAGCTACTGAATCCCTCCCATATATCCCTTCGGTGACATGAAACCAATTGTGCATCACCCCTGTGGGGCAGGCGGCCACAATCAGCATTTGCACGGGTCAGATTTGATCCGAGATCTTGAAGCTACACATGAAGCTACACAGCAGCCCTTCAGTTATCATTTTGAAATGACACAGCTGGCAATAATATCACAATTCATAGGGGAAAATTGAATCAATTTCATTTCCTTTTTTTGGTCAAATTATAAATGTTTTTTTTCATATCTTAAGACTATGTTTGACTACATTTGTAGACATATTATACTCTTAGCCTTGCAGTTACATATAGACATGATACGTTGTGATGAATTGACAAAAATCTATAATGACACTAAAAATAACTACTCAGTTTGATCAAACAAACAACACACCGCCACATACTGGGACATGTCGAATTAGCTTTGGTGCCTGTGGACTTACAATATGAGCAAGGCTGTTACCATATGTTACATATTACTGAGATATTACTTTATGTTTCATTATTACAGAGTGCAGACTACACCCCCCTTGACTCTAATTCAGATGTGAAGGTCTTTGGTTTCTACCTTATTATTAAGTTAACATCTTGTGATTACATTAATATTAAATATTTATTACATTAAATCTTAGCCTTGTGAAATACATGTGTGATGGAATGCCAAGTGAATGAGAGGTTACTCAAAAAAGCCACAAGCCCCAAAGAAACACTTAACAGTAATTTCCTAGAGACAACCTCTGCGTTTTCATGCTTGTCAGAGGCATGGTTTTTTCCCTAGACCCATAAGCCCTAATCAAAAAGCATGGATGTAAGATTTGGCCGTGCTTCTCTTCAGTGAATCCTCTTCCCATCTCCATGAAGCCTCTTTTATTGACCATCTTGAAAACATACAGGGGTGATAGTTTTCATAAGAAGGACATGCATCGCGCTACTGTTATGAGTTTCTTCTTGTTTTGCAACAGTCTTGGCACTTGTCTCACATGATCGGGGTTTCAAAGGGTGTATTCTTAGACTACACTCACATTCTCTAGTACAGCAGATGGTTCATATGTGTTTTCTGTAGCTTGCAATGATGTTCTTGCCATAGTGTAGTAAATTTTAATAAAAATGACAAACAAAAAATGTGATGTGAAAGTACAGTGTGGGAAAATACCATCTACCAACCCCCATATTTATAATCATAGCTTAATTGATTCTGATAATGTAATTGAGATTTTATGAGTCAAACCAAAATATGCATGCATGGTTTTATTCTTAAATGCAGAAGCAACTTTAAAAATGACATCTTCAAAGCTGGATGCAATTTTTGAGCTTTAACATATTGAGAGAGATGAGGCATGGATTTTGTTCTTAGGTTTTTACATTAAAAGATTGACTAATTTTAATGAACATTAAATTGTGTCGCTTGAAGCAGTCATTATGGTACATTTTTGGCTATTTGTTTTTAAATCGTAGAGGACATGTGGTCTAGACCTACTAAGCAGTGTTCCCTCTGAAATACTTTATTACAGCTGGAAAACATTTGCAGATTTTCTTAAATGAACTCCTTGGCTTGGGAAACTTAATGGAAAAAAAGAAAGCGAACTGTTTTGCTAAAAACAAGAAATTATGTCTAAGTAAAAACAGCTAAATGAACAATTATCATTTGTAACAGTCTGTTTAAGAAATACGTATTGCAATTATCAAAATCCATCTGTAAATCTTAAAATGACTTCTATAGCACATAGTATGTTGTTTACACATAAAATATTTTGAATCTTGCTCTTCAATCTCTGGTTGGCAAAAAAACAAGTAAAGTACAACATAAGTCTTAAGATTTGAAGTGGCTAAACATATCTGTCAATGGACAGGCACAAAAGCAAATCCTAGTTGGAAAGCCAACCTACAGTCCTCTTACTATTGTTGTATAAAATAATACATGCATATGGATTAACCACTCCTGCCTTGTTTAGCCCCAAGATGAAGAATGTTTATGGCTGAATATTTACAATAGCCACAGAATGAAAAACATGAGTGTAATATGGCAATGCATGAGTAGGCCAGGCAAGTCATGATTTCCAATGTTGAAAATGTGGGAGGAGCCCTCGGCGGGATTTAGCCATTAGATTTGAGGTGGGATAGGTGGGTGGTTGTCACTGAATGGGTGAGTATTACTGAGATTGACAAGGCAGCACAGTGGTCAGTTCTGGGGGAAAATGTTTCACCCATCCTGTCATTTGAGAACAACCCACACCTGTGAGGAAGCAAACATGCCTGATTGAAAATGCACAGGGTAAACAGAGAATATTACTGTTTCTGTGATTTAACCCCAGGATGTGCACTCTAACCCAGACCCACATGTCTCAAGAATTCCCACTGATGACCTCTATGGTCTGCCACAATGTGGATGTCCCAAATTATTTCATCTTTTCATTCCTCCATAATTTAAGGTTGTGTTAGAGAGTTAAATATGAGCGTGATGGTCTTTCTTTTTGATAACAATCAGCAGTAGTGCAAAAGGTAACACGGCTGGGCTAAGTATATGTACAGAACTAAGTGCATGTTTAATTCAAAGCAATCAAGCTAATGGAAGCCATGCTGGGCAGGCCTCGCACGTTGACACAATGTTTACATTTTAGAGTGCTGGCCTGTAATCACAGAATAGCTTGGATAATACACAAAGCTGAGAAGGAGGCCACACACTGGTAAAGGCCAGCCAGTCATCACTGGAACAGGGAGTGCAGCCTGATAAGCTCTCCTGTCCAATAAAAAAGTAGCGTTTCTGCACCTCAAACTGTGCCCAAGCTAATTCAAAGCAGCAGCATGCCGATCGGGCAGAGCCTGGTGTTCTTTTGTAGCTTATCGGTTTGTAATTTATCATTATCAGCAGACGTGGTGTTTTAAATTTTTACACAGGTTCTGAGGGGCCCCTGTCCTGCTGTTTGTTTTAATCACACCTTGCGCCGCTCTCTCGGCAGCTGTGGCCCGACGGTTGACCCGTCGCATGCTGTAGCATTTATCACCACACAGACGGCTATCAGCATGCTGTTTACAGGCTGGGGAGGGATGTGTGGGTGGCCCAACACGCATTCGCTTTTTAAGAGGGCCCAGGTTCACATGCTCTACTCCAGTCTACCTGCTTGTAATTCAATGTAAAATCTCGCCACCTTTCACACTCTTGTTATTTAACTATTTGGTAGCCTATGTATTCATGACTAATATGAAGACATCGCTAAGTGATGACACATTATTTTATTTACAGATACAGGCCTTGGTAATATGCATATGTTTGGATATTAGCGCAAACACAGCAGATTCTTATTTTTTCAAGTCTGGATATTCTAAGATCTTAAAATGTCACCCTTTTACTGTGCCATGTCCGTTTCCGTTCTGTGAAAGGCTCTTTGTCACCTGGTTCAGAAATGAAGATCAATATGTTGGTCTCTGTGGTTTGGGGGGGGGGGGGGGCATGATGGGGGTGGGGGTGGGGTTGGGTAATGGAAATGAAGTTCGGGGAGCCTTTCTGTCTCTGTCACTTACACCCATCTGAGCTTGTGTTACCTCTAAGGGGGCAGGCGTCATTTCTGTAAATGAGTTTATGCAGCTCCGCCGTGTCTATCAATAGTTAATGATGCGGTTTTTTCCCTGCTTTCTCTGCCCACTCTTCCTCACTGTCTCCAGTACGCTTCCTCTCTTCAGTTACACTGGTGCCAGTTTCTTGAATGCTGAGGCACTTTCCTTTCCTCCAATTATTTCTGTCAGATATTTATTCTCCACACGCCCCTGCATTTTCCAAGATATCGTAAGCAATGCCACTGTAAGGACATTTTGATGGGCATGTAGTCAAAACTGCCAATCCAAACAGAATTACATGTCCAAATCTGTGACAAGCGTGTAGTTGCTGAAATACTAACAAACTAAAAACAATTACTTGCATACGTAGCTACAAAAACAATTACATACTGCTCTTGGTAGAGTTATACTGATAATTCTTCACTGCTCTTAACTTATAAATTTCCTGTTATCTAGTCATGACTGAAGCTCTGTATCTGTGCTCTAGGTCACGTCCGTGGCAGAGGTAATAAGGTCAACATGTGTGTCCTGCGTGTGTGTGCAGTTATGAGCCTCTGTCGGCTGCCCAGGTCTAAGGGTTGACGGCTTTATGGACCCTGTCTACCTAACATTCACTCTCACTTCTGTGAGATGAGCTCAAGGCAAGGTCTGGTACTCAAAATTAATTGTTTTCCCTAGAAAAAGCCACTCATTTACGTTGTAAATCATTACATGTGAACAAGGCACAAAGGATGTAATTTACAAGGGGATTCACCTTTTCATTGGAATTTAGGCACTGAAAACTTTGACACTCTTCAGAAGAGTACAGTCATCCTCTCATAACATATCTGTGCTCTTCTTAGTGTGTTCTACGGATTTATTCAAAATACTCAACTGAATGAAGCACAAGCACAGATAATCAAGCACAAGTTCCTTGCATGAGGGAACCATGGAAGATATAAGTAAAAAGGAAAACCTGGGGTGCCCTTACATATAAAAATGAAATTGCATCTTCCTAAGATAAATGGGCACACAATAACCAGCGCACACATATGGGTTCTGCCGGTGAGGTCTGCATATTAGTGAGCGTCATGTGTACAGCGGGAGCACTTGAGCAGGTAGGGCAAACAGAGAGGTCATTAACTCCAGTCCATTGGAGAGCTAAATGCAACAGCACACACTGAGAGCTCGGCCAGGGGCTTTCATCGGTGTTTGTCCACTGAACGCAAGACTTATTTCCCCACGGCAGGGTGCAGCCCAGCGGCCCATGAGTGTAAATAATGGGCAGAAGTTTTGATTTATAAATGGCTTCCCTCTCTCAGGAACACACCCTGATGCTCCCCCCGACTGAGGCAGGGTCAGCCTTCTACCGAGCTACCAATGGCACAGGATGCTCCAACATCTGGCAGCAATAAGGCTCAGAGCAGAGAGACGTGTTTGCTGGGATAGGAAGTCCTGTCCCTGGTTTCAAAGCTCAGCCAAAACTTTTTTTGAAATTGCTGTTGACTTTTTGTTATGCAAGTCTCCGGACCAAGCCAGACCAGACCCGACTGTTAGAGGATTACAGGCCTTTTCCCCCTCAAGGTCACAATGAGACATTAATGATTAACTGAATGAGCTACAGACCACCATGTAACTGTGTGTATTTGTATATTTTCTTCAGCAGTCAGTCCCACTGCACGCACAAAGCTTGGAGCGCTTTATATACTGTGAAGACATTTTTCAGTGAGCACCCTGTAAATTATCATGCTGGTTTGGAAACTTAGATGTTGCACAGAAACATGCTGGACAGTCAAAACATGCAATAAAATTAAGGAGAGCAGGAGTCATACTGCATGCAGTACACAGCACCAACTGAATTATGGGAAGGGTTCATAAAATACCATAAGACAAAGAAAATTCTCTTCACAGAAAATTAGAGACCTTTTGGCCTCCATATTAAGACACTGAAAGATAGGAATAACAAGGCTAAGAAACTGAGACAACTGAGCTGACCTTTCCAACAGTCTCAGGTAGTCAATAATATGCAGGGCTGCATTTGAAGCCACATATGTCATTGAAGGGGACTGAATGGGAGAAAAGGGAGCAGATGAACAATTAGTAGCACCTTTTATTTCTGCAGTTATAACTCCATGAATGTTTGCTTTCTGGTATGACAGCAAAATGTCACCAGTGTGTATTGAATGGTATGTAGGCTGTTCCAGAATACTGTGCTATTTATAATACTATCTCTTATTAACCTCTTTGATGACTGGTGTGAAAATGCAGGCATATCCTATATTTTATGAAAGCTACCGCCTTTGTGAAAATATAAATGTTCATTGTCTTTGAGAAATAAATTGCTTTGTTTTCCACCAGAGATCAGTCCTGTATGATTCAAATAGATTTAATCTGAAAATCTCATTGCATCAGTGCATGAGGACTGCAGGCATGTTTAAATTTCAAAAAGAGCTATTGTGTCTCACACCTTTATTGTAAAATGTATGCAGCATCTGGAGAGGTCATTATTTGTGAGACACCTTCCTTTATTCGCAAATCATTATTCCACCACATGTGACAATGCTTTATCCATTGACGTGAGCAGCACATCATGCAAATCTCATGATTAAAAGGGTGAATGCATGCTTAGCAATACATTTAATATAATGGAATGCAATGTGATTAACATAATCATTAAATGATAAGTCAATATAAATATATAACATATATAACATTTATATTGCCATAGAACCTCCTGGTATTTAATGTCAAGAACATTGTTTTTACACTCACAATTAAATGTAAGTGTTGGTTCTCTTCATTGTTTGGGAGGCAATTAGTTTATTAGTAGATTTTTTTTGTCCACAAAATAAATTAAAAAACGTGGCACATGCACTCGTGAATCAACGTTAAGTTCACATTTTGACTGAATTCACGCCAATGTCCTGTAATTATGGTCAAAAGAAATCTAAGCATGTATGTGTATGAGGGGGAAAACTTTACTGGATAGGTTAAGAGGAAATGTTTTCTAAGGTTCCTTAAAACACTAAAACTATTCTTACTGCTATGTGCTTCCACATGTAGCCACAGAGCCAAGCTCAGTGTTCCCACTGTCAGAGCACACAGCGCTCTCCACCTCAGTAAGGCTTCAGTCTCATCAGCCCGAGAGAAAAATATGACATATAAATATACAGGCGGTTGAGTGCATTTGTAGACTCTGAGAGATGGTCTGTGTGTGATTAAGTGCTCTGGTGAGAAACGGCCTTGTCATTATTTAGGGCAAATGAGAGCTTCATAAGTTTGTGGGTTGCAATTAAAAGGCAGCTGTAAGCAACAAGCAGCCCTATAAAAGAGCAGTAACAACCAAGTCCAGCAGCCAGAGACAACAGGGGTGTGGGAGGATGCCTCAGAGATATGGCATGTGCTCTCCCAAATGGAACTGCAACTGTGTGTCATGTTCATCTATTGCTGTCCTCACTAAGCTAAGTTTTTTGAGACTGCCAAAAATAATAACATGAGGCATCACTAGGTCTAAGATCCACTCAAAGTCAATGTGATCATTCGGGCCTGTTTGCTTGAGGAGGTACTTTTCTGAGATTGAGAGAGGGGAGAGGAAGGAGGAGGGGGAGGGCTATGTCTGTGGTTTACTCAAATTGTTTCCCTGTATCAGATGGGAAAATCTGTGTCTCTCTAATGTAACCCCTGCTTCAGAAGTCTCTGAGATTTTGTGAGTTTATCTCTTTGTGCCGGGACACAACTGCCCACACCCAATGATGAACAGACAAGAGGAGGAAACTGAAGGTTATATTGCTGTGGGCAACTTCCCCATCAATTAAAACTCAAACTTTTTCTACTATATTACTACAACACTCAGCTTTGGGGATAACAATATAACCGCTTCTAAGTTTTACTGCAATTAGAAAGGGGCATCTTGCACTTTCAGGTGAGGAAATTAAAGGTGCAGAAATATGTTTTTAAATTACTGTTTGTTTCAACACATTTCACAATTAAAACATTCCAAAGCTTTACATTTCCACTGGACACTTTACGGCACAAAAAAGTTTTGGGAAAGAGAGGAAGGCAGAACAGTACTTGTGCTTAAATAACCAGTTACTGTACTGTATGTGAGATTACTGCGATGATACATTGAAATGCACTTTAACTTCTAAAGAGAAGCAGCCAGTATTAATTATGAACCTTCAAAGGAACCAATGCAAATTATACCCTACTAAAGCGTGCTGAAATAATGCCAAGGTGCAAACCAGCTTATTTAACTTCTGTTAAATGCAAATAGAGAGATGCAAAGCAGCATTGTCCTAACTATAAAAATGCATTAAAAAAAAGTAATTAGCCATTAGCTAAAGTCAAAATTGTTACAAAAAAATGAACATAATGAGGGAATGGACATGCAGAAAGAACACGAGATTTCCAGCTAGTCTTTCATTTCAGTAGTTTCTTATTGCCATTAAAGAAGCAGATGACCATTTTTAGGTAAAGCCAGCTTTAAACTTCTACACTCTGATTTCTCTTTACAGTCAGTAGACCACACATTGTATGGCAGAAACTGTTAGCCATGATCTTACCAGTACAGATACAATACATGAAAAGGACTAAGGAAAAATACAAACAAAAGGCAAACAACCCAACCCCTATGTTTTTTATGTATAAAACCAAATAATAATTTCATAGTCATATAATAAAATGTTGAAAGTCTAATCTTACATTTTATTCTGAGTATTACAGACAGTGCTAAACCATAACAGCTCTTTAGAGTGGGGCTGAAGCTGATATTTTTGTGCAGCCTTGTCATTCAATCCCAGCTGCGCTACGCAGGCACTTAACACTATATAGCATTTCCCCCAACTGTGTTATTACTGCAGTGAGCGAAAAATGACATGTCTGAAGTTTTTGCTCAGTTTAATGAACATTTTCAAATGAACCAGCGTGCACCTCAGAACATTATAATTTACACCATATGGCCTTCAAATATGGGCCCCTTGGCACCTACCCAGCTCCACACCATTAAGATGACTTGTGACTGGACGGCACAGAAAACCACTTCCCAGCCTGTTAAAGATCTCACTCCTTGCGGTTTCTGCTTGTCCCTGGTGGCTGCCCTTAACTGACGTACAGGGACCGTTGTGGAGAGAATGAGCTGGAAAGATCCCAGCTTTGCCCAAAAAAAAGCTCCACACCCAGAAAATGGATGTGAAGCCTTTTGATGTGCAGGAGTCCTGTACTTTCATACGCGCAGTCTGAATCCATATTGTCGCACTGTCAGATCTCCATGAAGGATATTTAACAGCGGTTCTGTGCCTCAAGGAGCCATTTCTGACAGAAAGGAAGCTGGCTCAAAGACAGGGCCTCGTTGTAAATAAACCTCACCCCTGATTTTTAAATGTCTCCCATGAGGACAATTTGTACAGCTGTTCAGTCCTCTCTACTTCAAAACTGTTGATTCCTAGACAGCAATGGCCTGGGAAAGAGTATTCTTCAGTGCAGTCAAGTCATTCCTTAAGTTCTAATAAAATATACATTATAGAAAATCTAAAAGAAAATCACTTTTTTCCTTTTATCAGTTTATCACTCTGACTTTGCATCAGTATATGGACTGCCACAAATGACAAAAGTTATTTACTTAACACCATGGAACTGCTGTTTTTATGACTGTCTAGCCCATGTTAAGGGTATACTTAAAGGCCTCAGGACTCCAGAGTTGAAACACAGATGCACTTGTATGCATGTTTACACGCAAACACCCACATAAATACAAGCATGCATACACCACCTCGCAGTCTTTGCCATACATAGTATTTCATCAACTTCATGCCTAGAATGATGACGCAAGGCTTACTGTAGTATAAAATGACTTTATCTCTAACTGGCTTACCAAAAGGCAAAATGACACTTAAAACAGAGACCGGAACAAATAAAGGTGAATTACTCCAGTCCCAGGCAGCAGTCTATTTTAAAGCCCACACCCCCACCCCCGTCACCCCGAGTACTGCCAGACATCAAACAATGGTAGACAGGAACAACAGAGCATCACTGAGACAACAGCCCCACAAATGTATCATTAATGATAAGGCTGCAGCTCAAAAGCTAGTTCATGAGTATAAAACGGTAGGACAAAAGAGACCAAATGGGCAAGCCAGTAACTAGGCACCTTTATGTCAATAATAATAATAATAATAAGAAGAAGAAGAAGAAGAAGAAAAGATCATTTCATTGTACAGCTGAATATTTTACAAGAGAATTCAGGTTACGTGCTTTGCCCAAAGGTATCATTCAATTGAATCTCACATGCAATTTTTTTCTTGTAATCACAATCATAACTTATACCACCAGAAACATAATTTTTTTACAGCAAGCTTTCAGCTATCAGCCACAAATATATCAACTAAAATTAAAACAGCTACCACTTTCTTTTTACTTTCTAAAAACCTGCATTTAAAAGTTATGATATCTTATTATGTTAAAATATATGTAATTTATTTTTCTTTCTGATGCCAAAGTCTCTAACTGAAGGTACCTGGTTGGCTATTTTGGACTTTCTGTTGTCCCCTACAAACCAGATCAATCAGTGAGTGGTTTTAAGTTAGGAACCTGCCAGAGAGGAATTAATCTCTCTGCATAATCAATAGTCAGTCACGGTGGATCAATCTGTTTAAAATGTATTCATTTATTTTAATGAACAGAGAATACACAGGTCAGTCAGTAAGAAGGCAGGGGGAAAATGTTCATTCATAAATAACATATACCCTTTCTATTCATTTCACTGTTGTGGTCATGTGATGTTCAAAAATAATGTAAAAATAGTATCCAGGTGAATACATAATACTATCCAATGCGGACCCTATGTGCAGTGAAAAGAGTAGCAAACCGTGTACAGGAAAAAAAAGATCTGCCTTTTATATAGTCTTTTTTCTCTATTCAAAATTCAATTTCCCCTAGCCCTCATGCTAAATTAAAGATTTATGTTATTTTCTTAATTGAATTCTGATTGAAGAAGGTGTCTGACATCAAGGAGTAAAGGTCAAACAATTGATAACCTGTCAAAATATTGATGGCAGAGGTTGTGGATGAGGGCTTTTCGCAAATTGAAAAGCCAATGTGAACCTTTTAACAGGCCATGTTCAGCTTTCAGTATGTATTTGCCTGTTTATTCCAAGTGCTGATTTTCATAGGCATTTTCACAGTAATATTGAAAGAAGTTTGAAGGTCATTTTAAGAGTTATGGTATAATGAGTATTTGTTGGACCTATAAGACTACTCTCCTTAATATTTGTACCATCAATACATTGAGTATTTAGAATTGTGAATTTATTATTATTATATGTAAGAGTTTTAAGAGTTCAAGAGAAATCAGCTATTTTTCATACTTCTGAAGTCTTCCTGAAACAGAATTTATGCTTCATAAGCAAAGTTCTTAATAATGTTGTATACAAACTCCTGAAGAGAGAAATTCCCTGTTTCAAATTATAATTTAACATCAAAGCACTGGAATTAAGATTTGGCTAGCTAAATTCATACATTCATACATACTGCATTGAATATCTGTACATTTTAACAAATATGCAATGTTGAAATGTTACTTAATCCTGTTCATTTTCTTTCTGAATGACAATGCAATACATCCCCTGGACTATATCAGACTTATAAGTCTGATATTTGACAATTCACATCCACTGTCCGTTGTGTTCTTTTGACATGGTTACTGTCAATGAACAATTACTTCATTTTTTATAATTTGATCAAATGATGTAGCATGTAGGTGAAACAATAATTGTTATAACTTTGTAAATGTCTTTCTAGTTATATGCACAGGATTTTTTGCACTGACTGTTACCAGCATGGATCCATAGCTGCCACTCTAAAACACAAATATTCCGAACTGAGTTGTAATATGTAATGTTGTCACAGGGGAACATTGGGAAAAATGCTTTAAGAGAGGTTCTACCAAGCAGTTTTTCTTAAACTGGCAAAACTCCTAAAAACTTTAAACAGTATTTCAAATATTTTCCTCTGTAGATGTATGAAGACAGTCCAGAACCATGTAATGCATCAGTAAAATACTTATGTATGAATAATATGTACTTATTAAAGGACGGAATTATGGTCAAATAACTTGAATGGTCAAATGAAGTAATTTTTATCCAGGCAATGATTGCATAATTACCTTGGAAAGTAGGCTCATTTGCTTTTTTAAAATACTTTTTTTGCTTAGTCTTCCTTGTGGCTTTCATTGCTGTGGGTCTGAAGAAGTGGGCATTTTAAATGCTGATGAATCCATTGCATAATATGTTCAGTGTATGGTTGAGGCTGGTTTTACCATTAAACTAAACTTGCATGCAACAATTTGCTTTAATTTCTCGGAATACAAGAGGGAACACATTAAATTGCATGCTGGTTCTGCCTTTGGCTTATAAAACATTAATGTAAGTCCAATGTACATTCTTATTGGACTGAGGCAGTGGACTGGCGTCTATCAGTAAAACCTTAAAACAGCTCATCTGCTCTTAAAAAAGTGTAAGAATAATTACCAGCTTAATTGATGCCTATAAATCAACATCTGTTTTTCATGAACAGGACATATGAAGGAAATATAGACAATATACTTAGCTCACGCTAGATACACAAACAAAACAGCATGCTTATCAAAAGCCTCTCGGTGAAATGTTGCTGCAATAAGCACCGCAGCTATTGTACATTAAACATTATTAAGTATTTGCCTTTACCGAAATGTATTGACTGGATTTTCACACACAAAAACTAAGAATTTGCACATTTCCACCCAGGCAGAATCTCTTTATTCTAAGAGTTGTAACGGTCACCACCCTACTTTCAGTTTGCCAATGATAGTAAACTGGTAGTTTAACAGTATTAAAACTACACATTTAAATGGAAACATGACACATCAATATTAAATCATTTTTAAAGTGACAAATGACTAAAAATAGTTTTATATCCTTTTCCCCCTACAGTGTCTGGTTGCAACTTCAGAACAATGGTACTGCACAAAATCATTTGTCAATTCTGTTCCTCTAAGAGGCCAATAGCTAACTTCAACTTTTTCACTCTATAGTCTTATAATCTAACTTTATGTTGTATGATTATGTATTGAATATTATGACTGTGACCCTGATGACTTATCATCAACACTGCTTGTTGCCTAAACCTGTTTGTATGCACGTATCTGCTAAATGGCATCATTCCTGGAATGATCAGCATTTGGGGTCCATCACTACGAAGAATGAAGGCCTTTGCTATTACTTCAAACATCTTGAGACATCAAGTTCTGTATCTGATTGTCATAACATTGGATCTGATTTTCAAAAGTTTGTTGGAGAAAATAAAAGGTTACTACTAGCACACAAATGAAAGTTAAGCATCCTAATTTCAAAAGATTTAATAACTCATAACCTCATAGCTTCATAGTAACAGAGCAATTTCATATCTAATGATACAATAAGAGGTGACATAACTGTAGGTTAGTTAAACACTGAAATGGAGAAAAGTCTCAAAATGTCAAAGCTACATTTACAATGTTTTTTTGAGTGGAAACTTGGAAAAGTGAAAATAAGAAGTGTTAAAATCAGTTAATGGTCCCTTCCCTCTAATCTTCTGCCTGGACATTGTAATAGTTAGCCAGACAATGACAGCTTTGTTTATTCAAGTAATAAAGATCTGATTATTCTGAAGACAATCAATTCCATGTTTTCAACCATGAAAGACTTTCTCAGAACAATGTCCTTCTCTGTCCCCCACCCTTTTTCCAACTGTTCTGTGTTTGCTTTGTAGGGATTGAGGTCATATTTAAGAGGGTGATGCAGAATCAAACTCACACCAAATGCCACTTAAGAGGTGGCAGTTATAGGTCCCTTTGGCAACTTTTCTTATTCCTCTTTTCATTCAGAAATGTTAGCTCGCAAAAACAAAAATGCTACATAAAAAATAAAAAAGACTACAAAAATAAAGACGAAACAAAACAACTCATTAAAAAGCCAGGTTGTGCACCATAAAAACCAAGCAAGTAACTTGCTTGATCAGGCATTTTTTAATCCAGAAAAACATAATTAAATCCCACAATGATTCCACTGTTTTACAGATCTTTCCCTCATAAATATCAGACACATACGCATGCAAACAAGCTACTTGCACATTAATTAGCAATCATAAAAAAGTTGATGGCAACAATTTAAGCTGTGCAAACCAGTGCAGTGAAAACACCCTACTTAACATGGGTCATTTTCCTTTGTGTAACTTTTACTGAATAAAAGTTTTGTTATGTGCTTGCAATGTGTCTGTTTGTTGGCTTTTGAACACCCTCTCAGGCTGTGTCATCCTTTTTCAAGGATCAGTTGTTTCTGTAAATCATTGTCTCTCAGTGGCAGGATGACCCGCACAAAAGAAAGGGGTCACCCCTATGGGGACCCCTTACCCGCATTCACAAAACTGCCTCACACGGGGCTTCACTGCTCTTAGTCTTCATCTGTAACTGGCAGTAATTGCGGTATCAGATCCACCTGCTAGATCTGTGATCGTAGTTTTGTCATTGTTTACGCGGAGCCCTACCCACACATCTGGCATGCAGCGCTTGTTTTCTTCTGTAATCGTTTAGTTTTGTTTGGCCTCAAATTGCACGTACAGCATGACCAGGAAAACATGATACAGTCTGCAAGATCATCCTGCATGAGTGCTATTATTTATTGCTTCATCATCTCAGAATACCATCAATTGTTTCTCGTTGCGGCAACAAATAAGGGGTATCCATTATAGTACAGAACGCTCTGAAACAATCTGTTAATTGTTTGTAAATTATATATTATATTATATCCTCCTTGGGAAATGTTTTGCAGGAATTCACACTGACAAGTGCTTACCTTTCATCTGCTCTATTTGAGTACATTGAAAAAGACGTAAATTAAAGTGTACAGTAAACTTTGTACATTTGAGGTGTGACATCACTTAATATCTTGTTGCCCTGGTTCAAAATACTATGTGTGATGGATCGCTGAGAAGCTGTTCTCACTGTTCCTCTCTGCTGTTAGTGATGGAAGGTGCAGGATAGAGGAAGAAAAGAAGGTCCTTGCCTTAAGGCAGGCTCATTCCTCTCTTTAAAAGCATGCATGATGAAAAGAGATACTAATACCTTCTAGCCTTCTAGCCTCTAACCCAAAGATCCAGTGACAGGGAGAAAGCAGTAAATGCAGTAACCTCTGAACCTGACAGTAAGCACAAAGCACATTCTCTTCATAGAGCACACTAAGAGCAGGTACAGTCCAAACAGCTGACCTGCCTTGATATCATTTTTGTATGATGGACACGCAATGTGATGATCATGACTAGTGTAAATAAACTGGTGGCAATGTTGGGTTTAGAACATGTACAGTACATTAGCCTTTCCTATATTCCTTCCACAAAGAGGATTAAATCCTTGTCTGTATCAGCAGAACCATAGGAAAACAGCACGATGAAGGAAATGAGTGGATTGCATGAGCAGCTTTGATTTGAATAGCAAAATGCAAAAATGGACACAAATGAGCAATGGGCTCCCAGTGTCTATAATGTATGTGCATTTTGTTTAAGGCTTAGCTCTTAGTCCTGCCTAGACCCCTGCATGCTGTGCCCGAATCATCCAGTAAATACAGCACTAAAGACAGAAAGAAAATATTTAAGATTATTTCCTGACATCACATAGTCTCAAACAATATACTAATAGAACATATAAATACAATAGGTGAGCCAGAAGTAACTGTCAGTGTTTAATGGTGCTATCTAGTTGACGGTATTGGAAATTCAGAGGTAGGCATTATTCCAGCAGTACCCTAATAAAGAAAGGTATAAGGCAATCAATGAATGGGACAAACCTAATTTAAAGAAGCAATATTGGAAAGGACATTATACCCAAAAGCAAATTTATGGTGTAGTGAAAAAGTGCTACGTGAGTAATTTAACTATGCAGCAGCAGTAAGACCTAGGCCAAAGGACAGACTGGTCACCTAGAAGTACACATTCTGCACACACCATTTGAATGTAACAGACAGTAGCATGCAAACATATATTAGGGTTTATAATGAATTCAGAACAACTCCATTTGAAAGATTTTACATAAAATTTGTGACATGGCTATGCGTATATATATATCAAAACTGTCCAAACTGTCATTGCCTTAGTGATGTTACACATCGCTGAATTCAAACACTGCAGACTGTGAACATTGAGACTTCAGATTTCAGCTTGTGCCACATGTTTAAATGCTGTATTTGTCTTTTCCACTCAGTGGAACCACTTGGTGTATGACGGCATCTGCCAAGCTTACTTCAATGAATGACAATAATAAGATGAAGAATGTGCTCCCACACACACGTAATTGATCTGAAAGGCCACAGTTACCATCGCTCGCTCGACCGCATCTTTATCTGGTTACATGGTCGCACGGGAGGCCAAGCTGGCCCGGCTCTTTCCGAGCCGGCCTGTTACAGCACAGTGCTGCTAAAGCAATTTTCAAATTTGTACCCAGCCTCGCCTCCTGGAAGCCAGGTCTGCCACAGGCATTTCCAGGCAAACACTTAATCTCCTGCCTTTAAAGCACTGACAGAGAGCGTGTGTGAGAGAGGAGGGAGACGGGACCAGTGTGAAGGAGAGAGAAGCAGCGCCGGCGGACTAAAATTATCAGGGGAAAAGCGTTTCCATGTGCTTGCATGTTTCGAATTGGATGATGCTAAAAAGTAAAAGAGGAAGAAGAAAACATAAAAGATGAAATTACAGCTGTGAATTTTGATGATGTTTGTGGTTTCTCCCTCTCTGGTTCCCGTTTTCGCTTTGGCCATGCTATGCTCTCTCAGAACTGACAGAACCGTCCTCATGAAAGACTCTTTCAGATCTCCCAGATATCTGCACATAGTCAGGCCTTCACAGCAGCGAGCCAGTGAGCCACCCTTACTCACAGACTGGCTCACCGTCACCCAGCTCATCTTTTCCATTCGCATTAATTCTGTTACATACACAAAGAATACATTTTTCATTTTTGAAATTAAAAGCCAGTCTTTTCTCAATGTCTCTATGAGATACTTGACTAGCAGTTGTCACAGTAGTTTTCTCCTCCCTTCAAAGTACGCATGCGGGGTCCTTCCCTTGAGAGTATGTCATTGGCTCCCTGCCTCCTTTGATTACCCTTACAATCCCTCTAATGGCTGCCACAATTCCGTCGCGGCACACAGGAGAGCAGTCATGTGAATGAGGGTAGAGACCCCAGCTCCTCTCCCAACAGGCCTTTTACCACCATACTCATTAAACCCCTGCTATTGTGTGAGCTCAGATAAAAGCCATGTCAAAGCATGTAGCAGTCCTCTGCGTAATGTCATGTCAAGTGTGACAGGGTCATAATCTCTAACCCCCTTCAATGACTCCCAGCCAGCAGAGCTGATACCTGGCTGTCATTACGGATGCAAAATCCTTCTGGTGTTGACGGAGCTGTCAACAGACTAAGGACTACAAAAACCATTCTGTTTTTTTTCTGCACAAGTGAAAACCTATGAGGTGGAACAAAGCATTAAATACATGATGTTAAAAGCCCAGGGGCTGGACTGTGGGAGGCCATTAGATAGAAAACAATCGCAAGAGCACATCTCAGAGAGTCCAGAGAGTCTGCCTGTGTCCCAATCTGAAATGTGGAACTAGTGCTCTTAATTAATGCACGCTTGGTTTGTGTTGTCTTCCACTCACAGTGCAAACAGTGTTCCGTTTCCATAAGTACAGCTATTCTTCAGCTTGTTTTCTCTTTGTTGCATTATTTTAGCTTGTCTTATAGAGCAAGTAGATACATGTACAAACCAATGAATGATGCAAACATTGTGTCGACATGAACATGGACTTAAAAGTGTAAATTCACATTTCTCATTAATAAGATGCCTTTTACACAATTAATATTTTAAAAAATCTCTCTCTGACAACATGCACGGGGCAATTTCTAATTTGTCACAAAAGTTCCTGCTAAATGATCACATAATGCATTCACTGCAGGACCTAATTTGGCATATGCATTAACATGTGCCTGACTGATGAGAGCAGGGAGGAGTAGGGAGATCTGACATGTCCTCGCATCAACTGTCAACTTGCTAATGAAGGGGAGAAAAGAGCAGTCTGTTTATCCCATTGTCCCCATCGTCCCCCGCCAAGGCATTCTGAGTGCCAGCATTCTGGTTCTCTGTCACGAAATATATAAAAAGAACATATCATTTTTGATTATTAGGAGTGGAGTTTCATCCTTTCCTGCTTGATTTATTTTCCTGGCCATGTGCAACTCATCGTTCAAGCTGTGCATTGATTTATTGTTCTGTCTCAATGAATACAACAAAGTATGGTTAGAAAGCAGGGAAACTTTTACACCATGTTAACTACATTTTTATGGATCTAATCATGGATGCTAACTGCCATAGTCTGTCACTCTTACTCTAAGTGTGAGAAACACACTTAAACTATTTTTACATTTGCTGAATTTAATAAAAAATATTTAGTGTTCGTATCAGTTTAAGCCAAACTTGCCCCCCACCCCTAAAAGTGATAATAGACAACCTCTGAACTAATACAGTCTCTTTGAGGAATAGTGTCATGTCACGTGTCAAGTTACATTCAGGCAATCCCATGATGCAGTGTGGATACACATCAATCATAGTGCAAACCCCAGGGAATTACTGAGTCACTTCAACTCTGTGAGTGTCAGGTCAATAAACAGCATTTTATTGGCAAGGGACTGAATACCCTGCCAATGAGTGTGTCTCTAATCCCCAGTGTTTATTGACAAGTGATATTAATGAGTGAAGCACTGACAAGGTAGAGAAAGCTGCTCAGGAGAAATAATCAATTACACCACCCTTTGCGGTTGCTCTCTCTCTCTCTCTCTCTCTCTCTCATGCACACATTTTAATTTTGCTTTCTTACTATCAACCATACTCAAAGATTATATTCATGCAGGGCTCCCAATGTACATTCCATATTACAGATAATGAACACATTGGCCTTTTTTGACTATCAATTCACATGAGCCAAAATATTTGATATGTTTCCTAAAACATTGTCATTAAGACACAACTCTCAATACACCATTTGAACAGATACACCGGTTTACACAATAGCCTATTCATGAATTTACCTTATTGATTAAATGATCTCTTCGACAGAATAAATTAAAGATTGATTATTTATCGTAATATCATGAATGAAATAAAAAACACAATTCAGAAAATACTTTGAATGCATAATTAATGCTTAATCTCAGTAACAGAATTGTCTTTGGATTTAGGCAATGAAAGGCATTTTAGCTGCAAGCAGTTGACCCACCAAAACAGTTACCATGTCTAACAGATTTAAGTGGTGTATGCAACTACTTCAAGCAACTGCAGTACACATTTTATTCGTACAACTACTAATACAACTAAACAAATAACAACAACAACAAAAACAACAACAACAATAATAATAATAATAATAATAATAATAATAATAATAATAATAATAATAATAATAATGTTGTTGCTTATCTTGCCGGAGCACACTCCCTTTGGATATCTGGATGAAGAAAGTCTTAATCGCATGGACATTTTACGAAATAGGCTATATTTCACAAATTATTTAAACAGATTAATAAAACAGACTAATAAAAACATAATATATCCTCAGGCTATTTGGAGACTTTGGGATACCCTTCTGGAAAAAAGGTGCGCGTGGGAGGATGCTTCGAAATTAAAGCAGATGATTACTTTTGAACTATTGAACTACGTTTCCAGAATGGCAAGAATTGAACACGTCAGTGGCTAGCTATTGATTATGTCCGGTGATATAAATAGAGGCTTACTAATAATGCTTACTAATACGCATCTCCATATATTTGAAGTTTCACTGCATGTTATAAGTCAGTCAATTTTCTTTTTACTGTTCCCATTTTAATGATTTAGGCTAGGCTACTACGATTTGTGCGAGTTTATTAGGCCTACTGAATAACTAGCCTGCACAATAAGCAATTTTGAGACTAGGCTACTGGTGTCAAATTAATAGTCGCAGGTTTTAAGGCCATCAAGTTACGAAATTATCGAAATTAAGGTTAACAATATGTTGGCCAATTTTCAAAGTTTTATGCAAATTCAAATTCATTATTCCAAGGAAAACATAATTATTCATGATTATTTTCAAAGATGCACTTTCTCAAAGGCTGTAGATCAAGTAATATATGCTACGTGTCTAATTGGCAATGTAGCTAGTTCGAAGTAGACCTATCTTGTGTTTTTAAAAATCGTAGGCTTGTTCTCATTTAGATGACCACCGATAACTTTTTTTCTCAGGTGTGTAACACAAACACTCTATGAACTGTCCGTCAGCTATCTTCTAAGATATAGGCTATCTCTGAATATATAAGGAAGGAGCTTACCTGTACCACTCGAGTCCCTTGTCATAAAACCTATCGAAGAAGTGCGGTTCAGCGCCGACGGCTCTCACGTCAGGGTGAATACGAAGAAACTCGAGTAGCGCTCTCGTACCCCCTTTCTTCACGCCTATGATGATAGCCTGTGGGAATTTTTTGGTCCCGAAGTTGTTGAACACAGAGATGCTGTTGTCGACATCTTCTGTTTTCGCCCTTTCGCCGTTCGATATCTGTTGATGTACTTGTCCAATCTGTTGCAGGATGGAGTGTAGCTCACTCAAGTCAGGAAGTTCTGGGGCTGCCGAGGTTCTGTTCCAGTGGCCCTGTGCGCCAAGTTGGTGCTGAGGTAAAGGCGCCAAAGACCCGAATCCGTTATGCACGGTGTCCAGTGCATCGTATTTGTTTGTGTTTGTTAAAGTTTGATGGTCGTACACTGGTCTCGGAAGGGAGTCGCAATATCCAGTAAGACAGTAAAATAAATAAGTGAAAATAATAATCATGGTAAAAAATACCGACACTTTGGACTGCACCTTCAGTTGTCCAAAGTTGAGCCTAGTCCTCCATATACTACATCCCATGAGTCGCTATGCTGATCAATATGCAAGAGGCAAAACGTAATCATGCTTCATTACACTACCTCAAGTATTTCGCCTATTTTAAGCGGAAAAGTTAAATGGGAAGGCATGCCAAGAACCAATCTAGATCAATAGAACGTCAGGTCTAACAAGCTGAACAGTTGTAAACCAGTCCATGTGTTATACGAGGCAATCTTCCTGCATATGCCATGCATGGTTTTCATTTAGTTGTCATATTTTAAATAAATGCATGTCATCAATTTTCCACTCGCAAGAGCATTTCCAGTTAAGTAATGTCAATTGACAATTAATCCAGTGCCCCGTGTTTCACTGAGTTTGAGCTTTTGTGATAACTATTTATGTCAGTGATTCCAGAGAGACTTGCTTTGCTCAGTTGCGTGATCCCTCTTCGCTGTTCTGTCCCTCTCCCGGCAGCCAAGGTTTTGCAGACTCCTTTCCTTCTAAGGTTGTTATCCACGCCCTTTTTAAAACTCCCCTCCCCTTTAGTTCATCTGGCGTATTCTGGAAAAAGAAGCATTCTAACGTAAATCAGCTGTTAGGGAGAAAAAAATACGTTATATTATTGTTTCATTGATAACCCTTTATTTGCATAAGCTAGTCCACTTTCAGTGCATCCAAATATATTAAATAAGACAACAACGGGCATTAAATAATTAAAATGTATCTGAATTCTTACAATATCTAAGAAGAAAATTTATTGAGCATGTCCTGATTATGGTTGTCTATTTTGTGGAGTCGGTGATTAGCTATCATTCTCACACATAGATGAAAGGCACAGTTCTGTAGGACTGTTCTCAGAGAACTGACATAGTTCTCTCTGCCAACTGTCCGTCAGCACACACGCTGTATCGGAAGACAGGCTCACAGGCTGGACACAGGCTTCTTCCGTTTTTACACAACACCAAATGGGGCCGGACAGGTGCCATCTGTCGGAAACTCTCGTGGCCAGCGTCATCAAGAAGACAGTATTTTACAGACACTTAAGTAAAACATGTTTTCCTGAAACCCCGATAGCCTATATGTATTTGCATGTTTCATTAAATTAACTCATAGTAAGTCTTGTTTTAGATTTTACTTGTGAGGACAGAAAACTAAGCAAAGCGCAATTGCAAATGACTGACACCAAACATAGTTAAAGGAAACCATAATAATTTGCCAGCTAAGGGAGTTATAAGACATTCTCGTGTATTACTGAAATGCATTTGCAATCACCTGTGTACTGGATCACGGAAGAACAGATTTGTGAATAATGAATCTTATCCTTAGGGAATAAGGGATAAAAAAGGAAATGTTTCTTAACAGGAGGAACCTGCATCCTATACGTAAAGCGCCATCTGAAAAAAATTAACCCTCCTTTAAATCCTTATCACATTGTGTCCTGTTACAACTTCAAATTTTAGTGCATTTATTTTCAATTTTGCAATGGGCTTTCTGCATTTAGAGGAAATTTTGTCCATTCTTCCATGGAAATTTGTTGTAACTCTGCCTAAAATGGAAATTGCCAGTGGACAGCAAGTTTTAGGTCATACCACAGATTTTTAATAGAATTTAAGTCTGGGCTTTGCCTGGGCCATTCCAGAATACCAATATTCTTGTTTTTACGCCATTCCTTTGTAGCTTTTGCCACGTACGTTGGATCATTGTCAACCGCAGATCTACTGAAAGCAGATTGTCCTCAAAGAATTGCCTGTATTTGGCTTCATCTATCTTTTCCTTGATGGCAACAAGCTTCCCAGTCCATCCTCCTCGAAGGCAACCCCATTGTATGATGCTGCCACCACCATGCTTGATGGTAGTAATGGTGTTGCCTGAGTGCTGGGCTGTGTTTGGTTTGTGCCAAACACAGCACTTTCCAGAAGGTCTCAGGGTCTGTCACGTGGCTTGTGTGTTTCAGCCATTTCAGCCAATGAGTTCTTCATCTGTGTGAATATAGCTGGTCTTGGTCACTTCCCTGACAATTGCCCTTCTCATCTGGTTGCTCAGCTTGGTAGCATGGCCAAACCTCTGGGCTTTTCCATCTGTTTCCATTTTGTTACTGTGGACTCAACTGAAGGCCCTACTTCGAGGAAGGTTCAAAGCTTTATCAATCTTTTTTATAACCTTCTACAGCTTTTTGTCACCGGACAATTTCATCATGAAGTTCCACAGTCCTTAGACTTCATGATAGCCTGACTGATCTTAACTGCTGTTTTATTGTGAGACTTCACAAACTAATAATTTTATTATGCAACCATGCAACTGCACACCGGTGGATTTGAAATCGACACAAGTGGATATCATAAATTGTATTTAGTGTGATCTCTTAAGAAAATTGAATACACCTGGACCAATTTAGATTGTTAATACAAAGGGGATGAATACTTATAAGTCAAGTCATTTTCAGGTTTTCATTTTAATATAATTCTGAAGACATGGATATACTTATTTTCATTTTACAGTAGAAAAAAAGTGCAATTTAAAAATATTTTAATTAGACTTTGCTACACAGCAAAATGAGAAACAATCACGGGAATGGGGGGTGAAGGCACTGTATTTCTAAAAATACTCCAACTTGAAGTTTTGTATAAGAATAAACAGGCCGTTAGTAACACAGCTTGAAAACAGTACATTCTTTGGATGCTCTGTTAACACCCCCTGTAGTATTATTATTGTAACCAATAACCAATAAGTAACATTACAAATATTATGAATATAAAAACATAATTTACTGGCAATAATAATTGTACCCAAGTAACATACATAGATCTTTTTTTTGTTTGTTTGTTTTCATATACACATGAATGTAAGGCCATTTTGAACTATTGCTTGAGGGAAGCACATTAATTGAGTTAATTCACCTGATCGGCCATAATCAGATAAGGTTAATATAGACCATCTTTCTCTTGCTTTCTTTTTCAGAAATGAATCAGACAAACACAGGCATCTGCAGGGAAAGATGAATGCTCATTCAATGCCGGGGTCTTGCATGTGAAGTCAAGCAAGGCAGTTCATGTGCAGATCATTATCAAATCAAAGTCAGGTCGAAAACAGTTTTCTTTTCTTGCATCTATTTACTGAAGAGAGCAAGAATCTAGAATAGAAGGGAAGAGGGCCTTTTTGATTTTGGTGAAAGTTAGAGTCTGACATGCTAATGCACGATAATGACTACCACTCAAAGGAAGGCTGCAGAAATCTACTTTCAGATCAAAAACATTCTGTGCCTAAATGCACATCTTTGAAACATATGTATCCCTTGTGCACAAGTTACAAAATTGGTATGCATCCCTGCACCCAGGTGTATCCAATGCTGTGTCAGTTGAAAAGCGACACCGAAAAAATGTAAACTAATTTTTAGTGTGTGCATATTTCTTTCAAAATTTGGCAAGGATATATTATTTGACTGAAAATAACAAAATGGTGTCTTCTTTGAATATTTGAAATTTGATTAGTGTATCAGAACTTGCAGAATATGCATTTGAACATTTAATGTGATATTTTAATAACTGTTAATTGTCTTATTGCACAGGGAACTTAATAACTTTGACTCAAATCGGGGGTTGAGCCAGATGTAAGTGAGCACAATTACAGACAAATGAGGTGCATGACATTATCTCTTATCATCATTTTAAATTAGTAGAACTGACTAATTCAGGTTAACTTATGCCAAAAGTACGCACTGTTCACCATATCAACGTTGGCTTAAACCCCAAGATGAGATAATGTGTGAGGCAAAGGTTTGGACTTTGGAGTTCAAAAGACAAGTGCAGAGGTAAGAGAATTATGAAAATGATTACGTAAGAGAACTTAAAGAAACCAACAACAATAACAATGTAGCAAACACAATCTTCACTTTCACACAATATATACAGCAGTAATCTTATAGTAATGCTACATGAAGATTAGTGTGGGTCAGTGAGTAGGAGTAACACGTATACTATATAGATCTGTTTGAATTACTCACAAAATAGTTAAACAATTGTCCATAGGCATGCAAGTAATCACACTCCAATACCTTTTGATATGCAAGGTCATTCAGTCACTGAAGTTCATACAATTAATACATGGTTTGTAACATTCTACAGATTGTACTATGAATCATGGTTTGAAATGAAATGGTAAAAACTGTTTATGGTGTTACATATTATATGTATCAGGAAGGGGCCTCCTGAGTGGTGGTTGTGCTGGGGAGGACTGAGCCCTGTAACCCAGACATTGCTAATTCATGTCTAGATTGTGTTGTTAGCCAACAATGGTGCTGATTCTGCAGCAGCAAGACACAATGAGCTTTTGCCTGGTTTACACTAGCCCACGGGTATAAGCCAGCCTGGGTTCTTTGGGTTACCACAGCATGCTCCCCATATTGCTTACAGGCAAGATGTGCCCTTCTATTCTTCATTGCCAGCTCTACCATAGTACAATGTAGCATCAGCTGCAGTGCCCCCTATGTGTGTGGGCCAAAACACTGTCTCCATATTACGACTGCCAAACCCAAAAAGAATGGGTCTGAAGAGGAGGTTTAGAATAGTAGTATCATATTTTCACTTCAGGCACAGAGAATACATTTTACATATCTTAAACATTCCGATCCTGGGTGATTTTGACTGCCAGTATATGACATTCTAGTTGAATTGTTCATACAGTATATTTCTCGACTAGGCTGATTTTTATTTTATTTAATTCCAATTCTTATCTGTACCTAAAGAAGAGGTTATTCCTACTTAAAGCTTAATTCCTGGAGAAGTTTGCAACTCATGCTAGCCTTACGCTTAGAAGTCGTAGTAAAGTTTTGCCAGTCTTACCTCAGTCGGTGCATCCAGTTAGTTGGGCCATCGTATTAAGATGGCCCAACTGAGTTTGTGACAATTTTTTGTCTTTCTGACAAAATCAAGCACGTTTAATATTATCGTGAGCCTTTAGTCTTGAATGAATAGGTTTGTGATGGTCAATAATGTGCTTTATAATCCTACACTGCCAACAGCCAATAGGAGCACTGTCTTTGTCAGACATCAGCAAACCGGAGGAGGGCTAAGATAAAAGAATCTCCAAAAGAATCCTGTTTGAGTCTTATAAGGTGTGAAGCTGCATGATTCCCAGTCTCTGCAGAATATTAAGATAAGAGCACACCTCTAAGACTAAAAACCCATGATTGGTTAGAAGTAACCTTGTGTATGATAGACATTATTCATCTGTGCCTCAGACACATGACAATCTCCATTGATCTTTATTGCTCAACCTGGCAGCATGTCAAAGTCCCGGCAGTTTCACTCAGCATTCATCTTTTCCCTTTTTAATATAAGTCTATATTATTGACCTGTACATTCCCAGGGTTCAAAACATGTCAGGCATCAAAGAGACCAGTTTAGCATAAAAGTGTAATGCTCTTGCAAATATCATCTTGATTCAGTTACATTGTGCTCATGAGCACCACCACCGTTTTTCCTTACTGTGTCTTCTTTTTTTCCCCAGCCATCATAATTGCAATGACCTGGGCTTTGGCATGAAAAAAAAAACCACAAAGTGCCTGTTTTTGTCTGGCATCTCATGTCATTAAATGGTACCCTATGTCAGGTGTTGTGGTATGCTTGTGAGTGACATTACCCAAGTCAAATTCCTGCAGTCCTGTGTAATGTGTTAACTGAGGGAGAGAAACAGCTGAACAAAGCTCTGCGCAGTGCTGTTATTCCGTGCCATGGCAGATAAAGCTCTGTCACAGACCGAGAAGCCTCTTTGAAGCGGTTATCTGATTAAACAGTCTCAGCTCAGAGGCTGCAAGTCAAAACAGACCTTCCTGATGATTGCCTTGTGCCATGCCAGAGCCTCAACACCTTGTTTACAAAAAATGAAAATTATTGGTTGAGTTTCCAGTTGGTGCAAGTAAAACTATAATTAACCCATCTTCATATTTTTCACTGCAGCCAATGGTAACAACAGAACACAAACTGAAATCCTTGGGAAAACCACAGAGTGACCTAACTGTGACATTAGGCACGCTCAAGCTTACCTTTGCAAAAAGTAAAGGACCACATGTGAAACACAGGGTTTCAGAGTCAAGCAAGATGGTGTTTATAAGAAAAAAACAAGCTAGGAAATAACACTGGAATATTACCCTGGAGCAAGCCAACTTTTTTTTCACGCATGCTGAACTGGGTGTCTATTTTCACATATGGAGGTGTATTTTTTCCAATCTGATAAGTTACTGTATATCAGCACTTGCCTTACAGGGTTTTCCATGATTTTTGTTTTTTTGATCAAAATTTTGATTAAAGCAATTTTCCTATACACCTACCCAGGCCCAATCTGGGGTTTGAGGACTGTGTTCTTAAGATCTAGCCAAGTGGGAGGAAACAAGACAACCCCAGCTTTTCCCAGAATCTGTCCATCTGGTGCAAACCATGCTTTAGACCAAGCGACACCTGGCTTCCACATGCATCAGCACATTCTCTTAGAGTCAAGGCCAGGGCTCAGGGATGGTAAAGGCTGATGTAATAATCCATGGGATGCACACTGAAGTCATGCAAAGCTTAACAGTAGTAAACTGAATTGGCTACTGTTGCGTGGAAGGAGTCTGTAAATGTAGCAGAACTCATGGATATATAGATGTATATCTTTGCTGTCAAAATGTTTTTTGTGCTTAAGATTTGGGGCAAAAGAGCTCAGACTAAAGGAAAAATATTATGAAAAAATGAAAATGTCTTCTTGTATTATTTCTTTACCGCACATAGTTTTCCGGCTCAAATCAATTACTGTACAAATAAATACATTCTGTTTCCTGTTTACTTATTGTGTCTGGGAAATTCTTACTGGAGAATCAGGCCTGGATTCAATTTGAAACATTTGTACATAACTTTGAAAGAAAATGTGAGTGTTGCTCTTTTTCTTCAGTAAGAAAAGATGAGTTCATTTTAGTGATCACTAATCTCTCAAAGGGTGACACAGTAGTGCATTCAGTAGCAATGTCATCTCATAGCAAGAAGGTACCAAGTTCAAATTCCAGCCAAGGGCCTTTCTGTGTGGAGATTTCATGTTCTCCCTGTGTCCATGTGGGCTTCCTCCAACAGTCCAAAGACATGCAGGCTAGGTTAACTAGAGGGTCTAAATGGTCATTGGGGTATGAATGTGTGAGTGAATGGTGTGTGGGCTTTGTAATCGATTGGTGACCTGTCCGGTGTATTCTTGCCTTTCACCCAATGTCTGATGTGTTCCCCTTCCCACCCCATGGGATCAGCCATCGCGCAACCCTGACCAGGAGTAAGCGGTGTACCATGGATGGATGGATGATTTCTCTGAACTGGGAAAAGAATGTAACGCTTACATTTAACTGAGTCCAAGTTAGAAAAATGAAAAAAAATTGAGTCAATAGATTGAATCGATAAGATTCATTTTGGAACTGAATTTCTCATTTAGAGGGCAATATGTGGCCAAAATATACAGAAATAATAACCGATAATAATAAAATTAATTATAATACCATCTGATCTCATCTGACAATATCATCAGATTTTTTCACATTTATTTATAAATACTGGAATTTATGTGCAGATTTATGTGGTTTGTCATTTACTGAACTCTTCAATGAGAAAACTAAAGTATTGTATTGCTGAAAAAATATGGAATTGGTTTGGGATGTGGAGCAGCTTCCCTCTGCAGATTTGAATGCACAATTTTTATCTTCTGAGACATGGCCTGAAATGAGAAAGCCCTGCCCCCACTTCCCCCACTCATCCAAATATACTGTTACAGATGTTTACAAATATAATACAAATTGGTGGCCAATTCAAGATGGCACCAACTGATAAAGCACATATATATTCTTATGAGGACTTTTGTCATTATAGAAAGTTTGGTATCTCTGCAAAGGAAGTGTGATTTGTAGCAAATCTTTGAATTTTAAAAATATTTGGACCCAATGTCCCCATATGAGTACTTTGTGATTAATGGCATACTGGCTCGTAACTATCAGTAAAAAGTGACATATTTGTGATCATTGTGATATAAAATATTAGGATAGTATTCATGTAATACATAAAAAAATCAACCACAGCCTCTGTGCCTACATTTACAGTCCATACTGTGCATGTAAAGCTGGAAAATATGAGTTGTATTCCTTTGAAAAATATTTTCATCACTAAGCTTTTAGCAAGTTGATGTAATGTAGACAGTATTCACATATATAATTGACACTGACCCCATCTTCTTCTATCTCATAAGCATTCTGCTCATAAAACAGTCTTCAAAAGCTCTTAAAGGTGTTTGGAAGCATGCCATTAGCTGTGCCCTTGAAACACTTCTCACCACAACTTTTATCAATAGCATTGGTATGCAACAGCTTACTTAAGTTGACACACAGACATATCTCTTTTTGGAAAGCATATAATTAATCAGCTTCTCTAAGATATGAAGTCTGAGATACATCTAGTGTCAGAAAGTAAGAAAGATGTGTCATCAAAAGCGTGTCTGCACTTACTCAACACCTCAGTCTAAAGTAGATATGCCTTGGTTTGTCAAACAAATACCTCAAACGTGCACTCTTTGGTATGCTCTTGACCATTTCAGTGCATTATTAGTAAACATGCAAATGGAAATTTCATGAAGGCTTGATAATTTCCTTTGAAGGGTAATTTATTGCTGTCTGTTTTCTCTGTCAGAGTGAAGGTCTCCAGAATGACAAAACTGAATGATTCCCTGCACACAACAGTACCATGGGACACAAAATGTAAAACAAATTTTTAAAAATGTTCAGGAGAAGTGTTCAATGCTTCAAAAGTTCTTTAACTTTTGATCAAAGCTACAAGTGTAGTGTCAACCCATTCTATACTATCAAGAGCATTTAGTTAACAAAGGATACCTTGTTTCACAACAATCCACAGACAAATCGCCAGTGTTGTTCTAAATAAATCTGCGAAGCCTGTGCACACACAAGCAAATCCCATTTGGCAGGATAGTTGAAATAGATTATGCGCTCTCTCAATGCTTCAGCACTATAGCCATCATTTATTTTTTTGAAAGTTAGTGGTATAAGTACAAGTGAATAATAAGGGCAACTTATGCACTAGATACATCTTTAAAATGCATAAGTTGCCCTTATTATTCACTTGTACTTATACCACTAACTTTCAAAAAAATAAATGATGGCTAATAGTGCTGAAGCATTGAGAGAGCTCATAATCTAGTTCAACTATCCTGCCAAATGGGATTTGCTTGTGTGTGCACAGGCTTTGCAGATTTGCAGATTTGGGTGACAGCAAAACACTTATTTCAGTTTTTTTTAAATAGATTTTTTTTTTTTAATTTTTGTTTTGTTTTCCCTCAGTTGGATTTCAGAAATCTATTTTGAGAGTTTCAGAGTCAGTAACCAGTGCATGTATTCCAAGATTCAGTATTCCAGTTCAGGATTCCAAGACTCATAAAAGCAAACGTTTGGCAAATGTATATTATGTTTTAGATTCTCTGGACGGAGAAGATTTCCTAAGCTTTAGGCTCACTGATGCTGTGCCCATATGTCAGTGATTATGGCAAATTACAAGTCTCCTTCATGAAAGAACATGTTCCACCCAGGGCTTGTCATTTCCAGGGCTATTAGGAAGCCCTCAGTCACATGTGAAACACTGCATTGGCCAAAGTGCACAGCAGTCAAGCCTGTCTTGTACAATCCATTCAAATGTATATATTTTTCAAATTTCACTGAGAGAACTGATCATTGCATTTTGACTTAACATGTACTTTCAATATCACTCTACTAAATACCTTCGATATCACATTACATCACAGGCATTTAGCAGATGTTCTTATCCAGAGCAAGTTTTTTACATAGCATTTTACACTGTATCCAATTATACAGCGGGATATATACTGAAGCAATGCAGGTTAAGAACCTTGCTCAAGGCTACAACGACAGTATCCCACTGGAATCTGTGACTTAAGACCAATACCCTAACCTAAATGTCTGATAAGCAACTGTTTACAGGACCAACAATAGAAATGTAATTAGCCATCGTTCAACTAATTCACCTTTGATTGACCTTTCAACAGTTGATTTTTGCAAAAAAAAATAATGTCGTTAGTTAAGACACTCTAAAGATGTATCTAAATTCAGTCAACGTTGTGATCTAAGGGTCACATACTTTCAACTTTATGCCATATTGCCATTGTACAATATGTGTTGCCTGAACCAGTCCGCTTGCTGGTTAGTTCACATGGAAAGCCAGGTCTTGAAAAGGGATATTAAATCACCTAGCAGGAATGCACAGTCTGGCCTCACCCTGGGGCATCGATCCCTTCAGACTGGAAGCATGGTGTCCCCAGAGGCAGTCGGTGCTGTCAGACAGGATCATAGAGGACACCCCAGAACAAAGGCTCCGCGGCGCAAAGCCATGTTCCTCCCTTTATGCCCTCCGCCTTTCATCATAAAAGGAGCCACATGAAATGAAGTTTTATTCAGTGGTCACCGGTGATATTCATTAAGGAGGGAGAAGAAAGAATATGTGAACGGATGTATGTATTATGGCGAGGCTCAACCTGATACACGGCTCCCATTCCAACCCCACCACCTTTGACAAGCAGGCATCTTTTTTCAAACCTTGTGCCCCGTGTCCATGGATAAATCAAGGGGAAAGGAAAAGAAATACAGGTGAGGGTGAATTCTGAGGTTACAGATCACTCTGGCAAGGTTTTTTTGTCAGTACTGTGCAAGAATGTTGCACATAACAAGGGAAAATATTAGCTTTTGTATCCAGATAGAGGGTAAAAACTAATATTGAATCTCCATGGACAACAGTTGTTGGTAATTTAACAGATGCTTCTAAGATATATACTTTAGGGTAAGCCACAAGTTGCAGGTGTTGCATATACACAGGAATGCAAAAAGAAAAGAAAAGAAAAACAGTCATTTGTGCCATACTCAACATTAGGCTACTGTGTAGAGATATTGCCAGCGGAATCCATAGCCTCTGCACAGCAGAGACTCCAGCAGCAAGAATCAGCCAGATGAGACACATACAAGGAGACAAACTGTACAAAACATCGTACACATCCCCCAAATATCAACTGAATATTAAGGTGCAAAGCAGACCAATATTAGAGATACAATATTTAGGTATTCTAC
Organism: Anguilla rostrata; assembly: GCF_018555375.3. NCBI lineage: Eukaryota > Metazoa > Chordata > Actinopteri > Anguilliformes > Anguillidae > Anguilla > Anguilla rostrata. The sequence continues at coordinate 50,655,445 of NC_057934.1, forward strand.
TGTATCTGCGTGATTTGAGTGTGTTGTTGCTGTTTTTATGTTAGTGGAAGAGCACAGTCCGATTTAATGGTGGGGCATGAACAGGACTGATGACTTTGTGTAATAGTTTAGGCAATAGTTAGAAGTGTCTATGGAATGTGCTCAACTTTATCACTAGCCTGTAGTCATTATGGGAAAAGTGTTGAGCACTAAGCATGCAATTATTTGGTTGCAGAAATGAACCTCAATGGTTGGCTTGTTCAGACCAGCTGCACGAATGATTCTTAGTCAGAACACTCCAGAACATAATTGAAACTTCTAAAGATTTTCGTAACTTTTTTTGTAATTGTTAAATCAAGTTGTTAATCATGTGTGCTTGACTAACTTATCAAATTCACATAGCATTTGGAATTTAGAACATAAATTGTACAATGCATTGCTTCACATAGTTGCTAGCGGTAGCCTGTTTATGTCATCTCATTGAGTAATTTGTTTAAATTGAATTAAATATTTATATTGAGAGTGCATTTACATTCTGTGATTAAAGCCCTTCTCTGGCATGTAATATGCTCTGTCACAATTGTCCACATTAATAATATTCTTAAATTCATTTCAGAATATAACTAGTTTTCTTGTCATGCTGTGTTACTTGACTTTTAAATAATAATTATATGCAATATAAATGTGAACTTGTTAAAACAGGTTTTCTCAAGATTCATTGCAGATATTGATAATATAAAAAATGTACTCTGTATAAACGGAAATACATCTTGTGAGAAAATCTCAGTACACAGTATAACAGGTTACCCAGCATTGTGTCAGTTGTGCTGTTAGAATTCTTACAGTTTTATTCTTGTTAAACTACTGCCACTGCTCTGATTAATCAGAAGCAGATTAATGTATATACTTAGAGTCCTGTGCTCATTAAGTCAAGGTTCATTCAGCACAAGAGCAAAAAGGAAACACTGTAAATGTTTATATACATACACTTTCATGCTTTAGTGCCAGACTGACCCCGCACAGCCCTTTTAGAGTTTATCGTGCAAACTCAAGTGGCAAAGCCCTAGCTTGCGCATTGCAGCTCACTGTAAGTTTTGTGGTTAGCTGTAAGTATAGGGGAGGCAATTGTGTGCCTTACAAAACAGGCATAGCAGAGCAAAAAGCTTTCAAAGAAGAACAGGATGTAAATACCAGACGTGTCTGCACAGGAATGCTCTTTGCAACCAGGGAATTGAGAATAAAATGTTTATCTGCATTCTGAGTCAAGAAATGAACCTGGAAGACAAATATGCCATCAAAGCTGCAGAAGAATGCTGACTTGATTTTCCCATTTAACATTTACAGCTAGTAGAACATTTACAATCTCTCTAATGAAACCTGTTTTTATCCCAAAGCTTTTTTTTTACACCATTTTATATTTTTGTTTGTTTGTAAAAGCGCTATATAAATGCAGTCCATTTACCATTTACCATTTGTTTTTCAATAAACATCACATTGTAAATGCTGTAAAAATCAATAAGGGGTTGAGAATCTCATCTGGTTTTTATTGTGGATATTTGTACCAGGAAAAAGAAGCATTGCAGATAATGTTTGCTCACATTTTGTGAATAGTTTTCAAAAAAATACATGTGATTAATTCAGTTGTAGAGAAAAAACTAAAAAAAAAGAAAAACTCAAAACATCTACTGTAAATGACTGTCAATCACATACCTTGTAGAACTGATCTGTCATGTGAAAAAACCATGGCATCACATAAATAAATAAATAAATAAATAAATAAAAATAAATAAATAAATAATAATTTCACAATACAACTTTATTACACTGTGAATGACATTTTTCAGTCATTATCCTTTTATTTATACAATTACAATAGGGTTGGAGGTATTATTCATACTTAAACGAAAATCATATTATCATATGATTGTCATTTTGGGTCAGTAGTTCAGGTAAAAAAAAAAGATTTTTAAACTCTTTCTGTAAAAAAAAGTCCTACATTTTCCCACCACTCTGACAGAAGATAGAATTCCCAGCTGTTCAGATGTCTCCTTACAAGAGGTCTTCACAACATGATCCAGATCAAACAACATTTTGGTGTGACAGAGGGTATCTTTTTACACACGTGTCATGGCAACATCCTTGCAGCTGAACAGATGTATCAGTTGCCTGTGCATTGGCTAGACAGGTAGAAGTGTCAAGGCTCAAAGAGATTTGAGAACACTGAATATATATATATATATATATTTGAATACCAAAGGAAGTGCCCAAGAGCACATTGAGACTGAATGACACAACGGTGTGTTTTGACAGCTTCTAGCCACATATTTAGAGCAAATTTAGGAGCTTACTGCCTTTTCAGCCTCATTCATACTCAGAACAGGTCTGTGCAAACAAGGGCTGGAACTAACAGCTTGTGACCATATTCACCCTTAGCCTATTTCATCTATATTTTGAATCTGCACAACAGTGAGTGACTCCCTGAGAAACATAAACAGAGAGGTACTATATATATGCATGCAATAGGGTTTTCATCTTTATTAACTGGTAAGGAAAGGTTATATTGCAATATTCTTGTCTTGTTTAGCCTTTGTATCTGTTGCTATAATACATTTAATGTGCATTGGATTTACAAAAGTTACAATAACTTGATTAGATTTATTTATCAATAATGATGCATTAAGAAAGGCTTCAAAAAAAGATATCAAGTGTTATTATTGGCCTGTGTAACATCACCATCACTATGATGTTAAGGCGCAAACTGCTACATTTTACAATATACACTAACTAGCAAGTTATTAAGTGTGAAATTTCTGACCTCATATTGCTACATGTGCATACATGAACTCTGTATGCATTGCTATTCTGGATTATGTTTTCTTTGCAGGCATGGTTATTGACAATGCCATAGTTACAGAACGTTTACACTTAAATAAGTCTGGAGTCATGCTCTTTAAGCAGTGCTCATAAAGAAAAATCTGCCTTGACGTTTCAGTTACTCTGCATTTTCACTGAAATTACTGTTGGTTATTAGTTTTGTTACACTGGTATGATGGTACCAGTCAGCTGGTAATGTAGCCTTGAATTCAAGCCACCACTACCTCTGAGTAACTATCAAAGAACTGCTGCCATCATTTGCCAAAATAATCACAAGACAGGACAACAACCCAAGGTCTTACAGAATAACTATGCTCAGACAATTTCAAAATAATTAGTTACTTACACTTAAAAAAATTTCTGTTTCTGTTTTCTGTTTCCTCATGTCTGGAGTCTTTTAATTCATCCAGGTCTGTTCAGTTCAGATAGACAACATAACTGCTTCTAATCACTGGATTAGGTTTTGTAATTTTGACTGTTGTAAATATTTCAGAAATATCATCTCAGGAAGTAACCCTTGAGGCTAGGTAAACTCCACCATCAAGTAAAGCCAAACCTCTGTGTACTACAGATGTGAGAACCTTCAGGTATCTCTCCATTAGAGGCCTACGAGTTAACCTGACTGGACCAGATTGTATGTCAGTCCCACACTGCTTCAGACTGGGCCACAAAGACGTGCCATAAATCTGTAAGTGAGGATGCCTAGTATGTGAAGGCATGGCCTTGGAATCCATGTGATTTCTGCTGACAGTGCCACTCTTGTAGGGCAAAATCCCTATTGTCACCCATGCAGAATAACATGCAGTTTCTGACCTTATGCTGAATACCCACTTACCAAAGCCCTGGGGAATGAGACACTGGCTCTTAAATGAGTAGCTTGTGGCTAGGGGAATAATCCAGCAGAACCACTCATGGTATCTGGGTTTTCCAGCATGTCAGTTGGTGGGCCTTTTTATGCATCAATGCAGCAATAGACAGCCTCTCAAAGCACTGGATCCCGTCACATTGTCAGTAAAAATAACACACGTGTCTTTCAGAGTGCCATCTTGTAAAGGGCTGAATTCATGTGACCTGTGACAGATAGACTAGTCCACTGGTGCCCATGGTGCTCATCTAGACTCTCTTTGTTGTTTCTATGGAAGGATGTCACTCTAAAGGTCCAAGAGGGCCTTCAGCAAGAACTGTTAATGGCTCCCACATATAATACAACAGCTAAGGGGGAGGGGGAGGAGGATGGGGAGGAGGTAGGGGGTGACACAGTTATTACTGCTGAGCGCCAGTTTCTTCTTTCTGCTGCAGGACACTCATTTCACCTGCATCCCACACATAACTGAACACGGAGATTAGTCATTGTAGCCTGACTTCTGGTCAAATCAATGAGTCTGTATTTTATGACATAGTTAGTAATGATGGGTTCAACAACTGGCACAACAAAAAGACTATTTACAGTCCTTGACATTTGTTGAGACGAGCAAAATTTAAAAACTTTACAGAAAGATAAAATGTCTCAAATGAAGAAGTGCACTTTTTTGTTCCCCAAAATGTACCAAAAGTGATATGTGCTGCATCAGGAAATTCCCCCGTCTGGTGTACTGGCAGCTGTGGACAGGATTCTGTATGCCTCACACACCTTCAGGCCACAATAAGTGTGAAGAAACAGGCCCACCCAGCTAACAAAAACCATGTTGCTGCCATGTAGTGGCAGTGTTAAAACATTGACAAAGCATTCCAGTAATATTGTGAGAAGTGTTAGCTAGGCCCCCCTGCCCCTACCCTCGCCACATGAAGCACTGTAGTTCCCCTTAATCAATCATGCCTGGTTTTGTGTCTTACACACATCTTTTGAATTCATATCTTTCTGGAGCTATTAACTGCAGGTATCTACAGGTATGTTAAATCCCTCAAAAAGTAATAACCTCGATAACTTATACAAAAGAGCTCATATGCTTTTTTCGCACCATTATTAGCTTTTGAACAGTGGTTAAAAATACTTCCAAATGGCATACTTTATTCCTTATGTCAAAACTGCTGTAGCCAATGTGTAATTTCAAAGAACTACTACAAAAGTAAAAGAAGAAAATGTTTAAACGCCATTGACAACAATCAACACTGCCTTTTTTCCACAGAAGTAAGCAATCAGCCCCTTTCTGATAGGCTATCCGAGGGGCAATTTGCTCTAATAAGACCACCCATCAAATCCAGCTGAGGGCCGCATGTGCTGCCACAGAACTGAATGTTTTTCAGAAGGACATCTTCTGCTGGGCCCCCTGCTTCTGCAACCAATCATCCTGTTTCCCTCAAAGATCTGGATTTCATATAGAACACATGCAGCTCTTGGGCATTACTCAAGACATGATGCAGATCAGTGGGGTTTTTTTTCTATCTACAATGTCAAGGTTGTAAGTTCATCAACTTGAACATAAAGACTTCACATGTAATGATACTGGTCATGTTTCAAAAAAGACTCACTATTTCACATAAATTCAACCTCTGGTTGCCATTTATATCAGATTTGAAAATGTATATAATTTTGGTTGATTATGTGCCATATTAATGCATATCACGATTAGCCATTTCAACAGTCCTTCTGCTTCATGGATCTTTCAACAACAGATCAATCATTCAAACTCTCCATGTATTTACCTGTGCTTGCTTTTGCTATTCAGTCTAAATGTATATAAAATCATGAACACAAGCGGAAATAATTCTAGACAAAAAACAAAAAATTTATACAGCTGCATAACAAATGAAAGACTCTCTTCCTCTGAAGGTTCTCACTGCCATATGACCAGCTGTGATTATAACATCCAGAAGCACTGTGTGCTTCTTCCACTAACTTCCACTAACTCAAATAGTCCATCCGACTGGACCTGTGCCACCCAGCAAGGTTAAAGGAATCAAAAGGGAGGAAAGAAAGCATTCTTTTTTCCCTGTTTGGATCTTTTAGGTTATCATACTTGCAGGTCTGCAGCAGAAGTCTAGTGAAAAGATTCTGATTGAATAGTTACAGTGCCTGCATCTCAGCTCCCTGGAATATGTCTGCTTTGAAGCCTCCAACAGCCAGTGTTCTACAGCTATCTCTGCCAGGGAAGATAAGAACATGAGACAGAGGTCAGGTCTGATGTTTACAAACATTTCTCTTCAAAATCTTCAAAAATCTGTCTTCACAAATGATTGCCATTCATCCAGATGCCTGTATACAGCTCGCCAAGCGGTACTGTATGTAGTAATTCAGAATTACAGGACGCCAATTTCTTACAGAAACAGATCAAAAAATGAAATGCAGGTGTTTTGATATTTGTTTTGCTATACAGAAAGGATGTAGACAGTAGATCTTCACATTTTTTACTTTTACATCAGAATCCCTTGGTAAAAGAGTGAGCAGGTAAAAATACAGGGCCGATTTTGTGATTTGTTTATTACTTGGAGCTAAACCTAAGTAGCAATGCTGATGCACTGTGTACAAAAGCATGTTGTGATCCTGCATGCTACTGAGAATAATGCAGGCATTGTCAATAGTGTGCCTATCCATGACATCTTCACCCAGAAACAGAACAGTCCACACATGAAGTCTTCCAGCAGGGAAACAAAAGCACCTCACAGGCTATGTGCAAAAATCATGAGGCAAGTTATTCTGATCCAAGGCGGAAGCAAAGTTTCATCCATCTTTAAGGATACTGTATACAGCTTCAAATTGACCATACAGTGTGACAGATGTTTGGCTGCACACATAAAAGCACACATGCATTCTCACTAAAAACATATGGATACCATTCCTGTTTCAAAAGGAATTCTGTATGTGTTTGTCCATGTGAATAAGAATCACGCCATACGTGCACTGAAACTGAAATTATGAATGTTTATCTCAAGACCATGCATGCCAGGACATACAATGACAAAATGACAAAGTAATACGCGTTGAGGGACTGCATCGATTTACTAAACATAGAAGAGATTGCTTAACCATTTACTGACATTTTATAAGACCACTGGTTTCCTAACTATAAGCTCAAGAAATCCTAGGAACTTGGGAAGCATAATTGCAGAGTCCATTTTAGAGACAAGGAAAGGAGGTGAAATTAATTTATTTTAAAAAGAAGACAATGTGAAAAACAGTTGCATGCGTAATTGGTAACATGGCCTGCCTTTTTATCTACGAGGCGAAAATATGAGCTTTGCATGTTATTTGCATTTCAGATGCGATACTTGTCTCCTTCAGGACTCTTGAGTGTCAGCTCGTATGCTGATACATCACTGGATCCTGGGAGTTGATGTATCATGTGCCACGGCACTGAGGGGATGAGGCTGATGAGGGTAACATGTGACATGGGGGATGGGGTGGAGCTAATGGGGGGGGGGGGGGGGAGGAAGCACTGCATGTCCGCAGATGAAGATGGATGCAGTGATTACCTGCCAGCAAAGGGGAAATGGTGTCTAATTCACTCCAGATGTTGTGTGAGTCGGTACCATTGACAGGTGTGGTCTCATAGGGGCTGTAATGATGCAGCGATGTGAGTGCTGCCTTAATCTAATTTAGCCACTGTTCTGTTTATCAGTCAAATTAGCCTGAGAGGTCAGCTGAGGAAAACAACAACACAATTTTAACCACTCTCACTCAATTCATAATATATATTTTTGTTGCCATAGTCTTACAGCACTTCACTAAATTAAGTTTGTAATGGTACTGAAATGTAAAGATATAGACAGATATCAATTTTTATATTGTAAGTAGAACTATTGATTTCAATGTCACAGCAGTCGTTTAATTAATCACAAGAAATCATTTGAAATTGGCCATTAAAAATTAAAGTGTGCAAAAAAATACATAGCACAGATCACCATAGGCTTTGCATTTATTTTTATAGAATAAAGTATTGGGAACTAATTAAAGAGAGAGCTGAGACTTTCCATAAACTTATTCTCTCATAGCTTTTTATCCGTTCAAATGAGCCACCTGAGGAAGAATGACAAATTGAGAAACACACCTTGTGTGATATATGGCCCATCTGTTTTGAGGTCAAGTATGATGCGTAGTCTCTACGCACACTCATAATGAGTTGTTACGCGTAGCTTGGTATCCACCTGTTTTTCTAAGCCCTATGGCTTATTCAATGTCGGCAACAGGCAAAGAGAGACTGTGAAACAGCCCCCTTGTGGTGGCCTGGGCCCATTTCACATACCCACACAGCTTAATCAACCAAACACTGCAAATGCCCCTGTGTTTTGGCCTGTAATGCTCCCACTGGCATCCACCGCACAAAGCAGCTGCCATCTTCATGCACCATTAACCCTTGAATTTCTGTTTCCAATGTTGTGTAACTAAGACTGATTAGACTCTTTCACACGTTCCTGTAAATGTTTTCATTGCCTTAAACTGATAAACCAATCAGTTACTGCAGCAATACTTACAGGCAGACAAAAACACAGTTCTTCCAGACATGGAGAGGGTTACATTTTTACCTTCTGACCTGCTATCATATTGCTGACCTCCAATATAAATTTATAGTTCTGGCAATCAGAAGGTGCCCTTTCATTGTGTAAAACAGAATGTGCCCTCGTAGAATTATCACGTAACTAATGCAGGTTAATTTAGTTCAATATTAACTAAGGAGGAAAGACAATTCCACCTCACCTCACTGGACCTGTTCTCAGCTCTTATACACAATACCAGAATAGAGTCCAGACTGGTTCATATTCCCCAACCCTCTTCATCCATAGTTGACTCAAGAATACCAGTGGAAAACAACAGCCTACAGATTTCACTGAATGGGAAACAGAACTAAGATCTATTCCTACCTATACACATAGGAGGAAAAACACATATAAGAAGCAATACATTTAATTTAAATACAAAACCAGCTTATACCATTCCTGAACAACATTTTATATGGTATAAAACCTTTATTTTGGAATGCTTTTAAAAAAAAATAAACTCCAATACTGTATTTTATTTATAATTTTAGTCTTCCAATCTTCCAAGTTGGAAATGAATAACTGGAAACCTTTTTACAAAAAATGATTATGGTTTGGTGGTACTTTGTTAAATCTGGCCTCGTTAAATCTTTTTGTTTGTGAACAGAATAATGCTGAAGCTTTCAGGTCTAATTGTATACACAAATACAAGCAGTAGCTTATTGGCAGTAACAGGCAGTTACCTTTTCTAGGATTCTGCCCATACAGCTAACCCTCTGAAGTGTAAGAACTATGAAGGCCTGATCTTTGAACTCCACTTGTTCTCCCATGCCCTGTGTATTTTAGATCCACACCTGTACTTCAGAGCACTTAAACGCTTGGGAATGCTTTCCAAATTCCTTTCTTGTTTGGGACTCCACTTCAGCCCTGTTTGAAAGTGGCATTTAAGAAACATCTGTTCGGCGCCTGATGTTTTTCTTTTTTTTATCTCTTATTGTGCCATTCTTTCTGATGTAAAAAACAAACCAACAACAACAACAACAAAAAAGAAACAGAGGGTGATTTGCACATTTACTGTCATATCTGGATGGTGGAGTGCAGGGTTGCCAGTTCATGCATAGCTATGTCTTAGCTGAAGGGTGTATGATCAATCATAAAATTGAAATATATAGAATCTCTTGTCCTGGCATCTTCAAAGACTCCTCCTTCAAACAGTCAACATGAAACCAGTCTCTAAACTGCAAGCCCTTTAATCAGGCTCTTAAAGTGTCTTCGTTTAAGAATAAGGGTAATAAGTGGGCATGTACTGCTTAGGAATCCTTCAGTGCATTTAGGAGAGAGAAACCTACACTCTGCTCTGCGCCCTGCTGCTCAGAGACCTTGTGTGACGGTGGTCAGCAATCTTTCCACTCTAGTCTGAGTATTTGGAAGAATACACAACTAAACTGTGAAACTCTGGATTTAAGGGTCAGTTTGATACACTTGACTACCAGAAATACAATGCAGTAAGATACTGACATAGACAGGCACATAAACAAAATTATATCCTCTACAACAGAGGCTGTAATTATCCAAGTAAGATGAGGTCATTACTTTCCATAGTTGGATTATAGCATAATAGCCTTTTTGTGACATACAGCACCATCCGCTGGAAACTTTATGGCACTGCAGGCCCCAGAAGAATACATTGAAACCTCACAGCAAGATTGACTCAGGTAAAGGATTGCATGACACGTAGTTGATGGACTGTGTTCTGTACAGAGCAGTACAGTGTTACCTAACAATTCTGTGATTCTGTGAAGCACATTTAGCAAATCCAGTCTTAATAATGTTTTGAACAGTGTTGTGCTGGAAGAAAACAGAATTAAAGTGGCTTCAGACTCAAACAGCTGCAGGAAATTCAGGGGTTTATGTATAAAGTAGGGGTTTCCAATTTTATCCAGTGTGTGTGCGGTTTTTTTGTTTTGATTAAGGCACCATAAAGACCTGGCTTCTAACATAGTGGGGCCAAAAGATGATGGTGCCTCACAGAACATATCAGCTCCTTCGCCCTGCGAGATTGCTCCATAGCAGCCTCTGCAGGTGATGCAAACAGTGAATCACAGGGGTTGCAAGGGCCATCCTCGTCTGCCAGACTGGACTGGGACAGCCTCATCTGGCAACAAGTCTGAATGAGTGTGGCTATGGAAAGCTTCAGAGTTTGACCATGACCACTAGCCCCACGCATCACAACATCAACCACCTGCAACATCTCCACTGCTAAGTCAGTGGGAGCAGTAAAGAATGTGTCCTGCAGCAACCCCTCCAAATACAACAACAATTGTGCATTGTTGCTGACTAGGAAAGCAACAAAGTCAGAAGCCTGGTAGGCTTTGCACAGCTGACTGTGGGTATCCTGGCAGTCTTTATTGGGATGCCAGGAATCTCATTCAGCCCTGTGAGCATCCCAAAGGAACAGCAGCCACCCCACAGCAAGCAGAAACAGCCAGATTGGCAAGTTGGGTCCTGGGGAGGGCTGAAGTCCACGGAGACTGCCAAGATGATTGTAACGCAATCATGAAGTCAAGCAACGGCAAACCCTTTGGCTTGGGCTCTTGGGGGTGGAGAGGGAGGGCCAGCACGCTCAGCTGCCCTGAATACCACAGCCTGGTCAGAGGGATCCAAGGCAGGGGGCCCGGATGAAGAGGAGCACTCCCCCTGGTTGGACGCTGAGCCCTCCTCAAACTGTCTGATAGGGGTCAGGTGGACAGTCCAGGCTGTCCGATGCTGCTATGGACAGCTCATTGGGGTCACAACAGATGTGTTTAACCACCGGCTCCCAAGAATTGTGGGGCCTAGTTGGTTGCTATTGCAATTCTACTAACCCTTACTAGGTCAAATGCATCGTCTGCATCCACAGCTGATGCAGACACTTTTTAGTATCCCATCATGCTTTATACAGACTTGTTGTACAAACTCCCCCACAGATGAGCCACCACCTCCCAAATCTGCACACCCTCTGACATACTAAAAGTGGGAGTAATAAACCACGGCCCTGAACAGTAATACTTCAGGGGCACAAGGGGTGGAGGAGCCTAAGGTAGCGTACGATCCCACGGATGTAGAGGCTCCTTCCAACGCCAAGAAATTGTGCGAAGCAATAAACCATGGCACCAAAAAGTAATACTGCAGATATGAACTTTTTGGGGCTGTGATCATAGGCCTAAGGCAGCATACAACCTCACAAATAACAAAAAAAAATTGAGTTTGTTTTTTGGTATGTGTGTGTATATATATATATATATATATACACACATACACATATATTCTCAGTTAAATTACAGGAAGAAATATTTTACTTCCTATTAAAACAGACAGTATAGGTGAGTGTGCCAATAGTACTGAATGTCTAAAGTCCCTTTAGACCTTCAACCTCAAGTTGTTTCGCATCAGTCCAACAGCACACTTGTGAGAGAAATCAAATTTAACCTTCATTCATTAACAGACAAGAAAAGCTTAATAAACGGCATGTGAATGATTTAAAACAATCATTAGCAATAAATGAACATTCTGTGCCATGTCTGTCTGTTTATATATATACTCTGGGAAAACAACTGAAGCCTCATACATTTCAGTTCCATGCAAGCATTTCTTATTTAATGCATTAATCTGAGGGCTGTGGCAAAGATTAACGTGGTTTGTATTAGTACTATGCAGGGAAGCCAGCCAAGGAAGGCAGCAGTCAAGGCCTGGAGCTGCAGCGTTCACACATACCATCACTGCCAGGCCTACCGGATCAGCAGCCTTGTCAGCACTGGCGACTGACAGGTTTCCGTTTCATCCTGGGTTGCTGGCACCAGGGGCAGAGACTAGCGTGGGAGGGCAGCAGTGGCAGAGTGCGTCTGAGCCCTGCTGGTACAGTAATGAGCTCCACTCACCCAGGCGGCCCCTCACTGCCCCGCCCGCCTCTTACCCACAGGTCCGTGCCAAGCTAAGGAAATGACTTCCAGCTGAAGCACAGCCTGAATGAATCCACAGTGTCTCAAAATAACTGAAGGGAGGGGGCAGATGGTAACCAGGGGCACAGTAGGAAGTGTCCAATACCTGATTCATTTTAGCCCTCCATTCATGCAGCAATAAAATTATACAATTAGAATGGGTCATATGCCTACTTATGCTATTCAGATAATAAGAGTTTACAAAATCTTAAGACACCCATGGTCCCCACTCCCGTAAGTCTGTCCTGCAGAGCACAGGTTGTCAAAAACTTTCCCAACCCTGGGCCCATACATGACAAATGAATTGTACACATATTTGAGGACTAAAAGTGCATGAACATGTGGCCTGACATACAGAGATGTAATACAACCAAATGTGCACTGACCACTGCGTTTGGAGTGAAAGTCTATAGTCGAGGCATAATGTGCTTCACATAAAATCGAAGAGGACACATGCATCTTGTGATCCATATTTAGGGTTCTACTACAGCAGAGGGAAATAGTGACAAAAGCAATATTACCAGCTTCTGCAAAAATAAAACCACCTATTCAGTCTACTCTCACGAACCAAATGGCTATGAGAAAACCCAGGCCACATCCCTGCACATTGTAAGATGTAGGAATTCTAATGGAAGCAACATAAAAACCTTTTGCAGGCGCAGAAGTGGCAAATGAACCAGGTGAACTCTACAGATGGGAATCTCAATATGGCTCACATATAAAGCCTCTGGAAACCTAATGTTGCAATCTCATGGACATAAAATGCTTAACACTTACTAAATCCCATGCTTCCAGAGAATCACTGAAAGAAATCTTCAGATCAAACGTTTTTGAGCCATGATAAAATAAATAACCACTTCCATTTGCTGTTTGTTTTCTCATTGTGACATCAATCACTATAAGGTGTATCTTTATAAATCAAGGTATGAAAAGGCAAATCAAAGGTGGTGCACTTTAGTAAAATAATAAACATGTAAAAAATATACAGTTCAGATGAATGACTTTTAAAGCATAAGGTAAATGCCCAACAGCTAAATTCCATATTTAATCCAGAATTCAAAACAGTTCCAATCACATCACCATTTGGGAAACAAGTTTACCTGTAGGCTAAAATGCACTCCAAAATCATCATCATGGGTAAGGATTCCGCCAAAAAATCTCATTTTGACTGCAGTGCATTTTCTCCCATTTTTATGTGAACTAAGTGCCGTTTAATTGGATTGAAAAATTAAATATGACAAAATATGTGTTAATAAGACTCCCTGGGCATAACAAGCATAGCTTTTTTATAATTTCAAAATATATGCGGAACATAACACTGCAAATAATTTCCATGGGGTACAATTAAATTCTGGGGAGCAGAGTACAATTGCAAAGCTTACCTTGCCTATTTCCATTTTAGTTAATGGCATAAGGTTTTAGGTAAATTGGGCCCACACAAAATCAAGCCATAAAAAATTCATACATTTAATATAAACTCACGTGAGTGTAAAATTTATTTATTAAAATAAATAAATATTCACAATGTAATTAGAAGTCTTTCATCTTTCTGATAGGGTAGTGTTCATTACACAAAATGATTACACAGAAAGTGCCCCTCTGTGAATATCTAAAGTTGTCCTTGTGTGTGTTTGTGCGTGTTGGGCAACTACACTGAAAACACTGAGGTCATATTCCTACCTCTGTCACAGATGTGGTCATACTGTATACCACACAAACAGAACCAAACTGATTAGAGGCAAAGATGCGATCTCCAAAATTAATTTATTAAAGTTTAAGTACCTGAAACACATGAACATACTAGACGTGCCATTTCACTTTGGTTTTTTGCCTTCATTAAAAGATGTTTAGAAGTAAATGTTTATAAATACATTTATTGCTTAATTTCTTTGTATGCTGCATACACTGTAAGTAAATGGCATTTGTGTAGTGTCCTCTTGTTCACCTACAAATGTGGAAATAATGCTTCTTACTTGAAGAGGCCACAACAGTCAGGATGCAATTCCAGAGATAGTGGATGAAGAAGGGATTGGAGTTGCCATGTCTGTTAAATGTGCATAGATGAAATTGCGCTTACATTTTTTCATTCGGTAACCAAAGAGTCAGCAATGAGGAAAAACAGGAAATACTGCCAAACCCTTCAAGAGTACATTTTCTCTTACCCTTTTTGATTTTGGGACAAGATAAATCTTGAACTGCAAAATGAGACAGAAATTAATTTGCTATTCTGGAGGTTAAAAGTCCACCTGTATATTACTGAACATTCCAGCGACAGGTGGACACTAGGAAACAGCCTGTTATTTGGACAATTAAATCACAGAACTGCATCAACTGGGGATTTCCCTGCTGCAGTGTCACCATCAGGTGACCGGAACAAAAAAGCAGACACATTGCAATCGTGACTAAGGCAATTTGGCCTTAATCTTGTTCTACATCCAGGAATTATAGGAAATATTAAATTATTGTCGCCAACTAATGGTACACTCACTTCAATTAATTGACTAGATTTAGTAAGCATTTAGTGCGGCAGAGCTTACAAACCGGTCGGTCTTTAGGCAGTTCTTACGCTAGTGTGTGCGTTCTGGGGAGTGTCTCTGTTTGTGTGGTCATTTAGACATCTGCACACTGGATGGCCCATTTGGGATTTTACCCAGCGTGCTTCATGAACTGACCACATGACCTACAAAAACAGTGCCGCTCAAACATTCTTGTTGTCTTCATTATTCCAGCTGGTTCTATTGCCCGTCAACTTTGTCTGAAACAGAGATGGAAAAAATGGCCCAGTGAAGATGCAATTTACCGTGCATCGCAAGACAGTGATGAGAAAATCCTACAATTGCAATATCTTAAACATGATAACATGTTAAAAAAACATCTGTTCCAAAAAGCAATATGTTCAAAATTGATTTTTTTAAAAAAAAGAAACTGTAAGGAACACATACAGTAGATCTACCAGAGAAGGCCTGTGTACTAACATTTTATTTCCTCTTCTATCAATCAAATGATTTGTGTATAATCAAAAGGTTTGTCTACAATGTTACAATATTTTCATATATTGTTTCTTTTAAATGTCACAGTTGAGCTCTTCTCTTAGGCTGCTGTCATGAATTGGGTTCTCCTTTCACCTTCCCAACCAAAGCACTTAGAAGCACCGTAGATATCTTGGAAAAATGTAAGTAATGCAATCATTTGTAAGAGATGCTTCCTTTTTGATGGCATACCATGCAGGATTTTTAGGCTTGCTGTGGTCCAGTGTTTACAATCAAGGAATCTCCTCCTCCGTCTTCAACCCCAACAATATGTACAGATATGGAACACACACACGCATGCAGACATGCATACCTTTAGGGACAAACTTCAGCGAGCCGCTGAATATTCAGAAGCGAGACATGCCCTCCTTTGGCCCATCATTGAGGAATTCATGCCCTAGTCCACTTCCACACTTCCCACATAGGACCTGAAAAGACAACACTGTCACACTAGCATCACAGGCAAACTGACCCCCAGCAGCAGAAACTGCCAGCAGTTTCTCGATTTACCCTAATTTGTGGCATCTGTCTACTTTGAACAGTGTTACTTCATGGTTTTAACACCCTCAATTTGATCTTCATGTCCATTGATAGGCTGGTGTAAGAGCCCTTCCCTTAAAAATGAAAGCAAGACAGATTGTTTAATCAGTCACCTTGAATGCTGCTGGTGTCTCCATGTGTTTGGTAACACTGTCCTCACGTACAGTCTCAGTGAAGGCAGGCCACGGGGATGAATGCTCAAACTTGGATCTGCTGGAAAACAGCTTATGTCCACAACTGGAACACACGTAAATACCTGCACAGAATCACAAGCACTGGAGGACTTTAAAAACTGAACTTAAAAACTTGTCTTCACAGAACACAGAGCTAAAGGGGCGACATAGCTCAGGAGGTAAGACCGATTGTCTGGCAGTCGGAGGGTTGCCGGTTCAAACCCCGCCCTGGGCGTGTCGAAGTGTCCTTGAGCAAGACACCTAACCCATAATTGCTCTGGCGAATGAGAGGCATCAATTGTAAAGCGCTTTGGACCCAGGTAGTGTAGCACAGTGGGTAAGGAACTGGGCTTGTAACCGAAAGGTCGCAGGTTCGATTCCCGGGTAAGGACACTGCCGTTGTACCCTTGAGCAAGGTACTTAACCTGCATTGCTTCAGTATATATCCAGCTGTATAAATGGATACAATGTAAAAATGCTATGTAAAAAGTTGTGTAAGTCGCTCTGGATAAGAGCGTCTGCTAAATGCCTGTAATTTAATGTGTAATGTAATGGATAAAAGCGCTATATAAATGCAGTCCATTTACCAAAGTCCAAAGTCTAAAATGCTTCGGACAGAAAGGAAATTATGAATCTAAAAACACCGGAGTCCTTCATGTCAGATGTTTGCCATCCCTGCCAGACAGTCAACGCACCTCCGTTCTGTCAACTTCTCTTCTCAATGAATTATGAAAGTCTATCTGCAAAGTCTAGCAGGAAACAGAACCGTTATCTCGCAATGTTTGTGTCCCGAGTGGAATTATGGGTTAATAGGTCTCATTTCATTACACACGTTAAATTAATATTTTTACCAATACACATTCAACAGCAATACTATAATATAAACAACAGAGCATTTTATTATTATTATTATGAAAACATGATGGGAGTATCGTATATTTATAAAACTTTTAATCTGGCTTCATTACCAGAAATGTATTGGTAAGAAAGCAAGCTTTGATGTTGCCTGCGTTCAGAATCGTGACTCCAGGACGGGCACCATTGTAATTCTGATGCGCTTATCTATTCAGGTAAATTAAGTTTTAATGCGGTATTGTTCGCAGGTTTTTCCCCTCTCGCTCGACTTATGACTAAATATCGTGAATGAATCTGTAATTTTATGTTTTTTTCTCCAACTGCTCGCTTGTGCAATTGTCAGCCCATATTTCTCCACTTCGCTCCCAGTAAACCCGAGAGTGCAGCTCGTTGCTCCAGTTTGCCACAGATAAAATGAAGCTTTGTTTTTCGTCCGTTAACAATGTTCACCTTACCCACAATTCAGAGCCTATACTTCCCATATTGGTCCGTATAACATTTCTGGTTAGAATGACCGTAGAACTGCTGGAAGAGAGTTGACACCACGGTTTCAGCGAACCAAGGTTCGTTTGTGTGGTGCGCACCCGTGTACGGATGGAGGTTTGTACACCCGTCAAAACAAACAAACTTCAAATGTTCGATTGGTCCGCACCAAACGAGGTAGGTGTGAAAGTACCTTTAATGCTGTCGTAAATGTTGACACAAAACTCACTGAATCTTAGCCCACCCAGCTAGCTTGCCTTTCGTGGATTATGTAACTAGCTACGATGTGCAGCAAGCTACTTACCTGGTTTGAAGTGGTCTTTAAAGACCTCGTCACGAAGAAAAGAACAAAAGGACATTCTGAGTATTTATTTAAATCAGTTGGTACCGGTTCGTTAGAAAATCGCTCGCAGTGTACAAGTCAACCTGACCTGACCAGAGACTGTAAAAAACAACTGACCCAACAAACAGCCTATCAAACAAACTGGGCGTGTTCGACAAGAGCCGGGTGGTCACGTGGTTCCATTCAATCCAATTCAAGCGTTCAATTCGATACTTCCGCATGTAGCACCACCGCAAGATGGCTGCCACCATAGACATATATACATAGACGCCGCATTGGCCTTTGGATCGTACGTCAACGTCGCCGCCATATTGGTCCAGGCAAGACTGGCCTGAAAACAAATAGAAGTAAACAGGGGAGCTGCGGTTTTTCTGGATAAAAAGCACTATAACGTTTACATTTCTCAACCGATTTCAATGAGTCGTTTTTATATTCAAGGGTTTATGATCTACGTCGAGTACAAAAAAAGTTTTATCTCCAGTTACTTGGATAGAATCTCGATAGTTAGGCTATAATCGCTGCTAGACGCTCAAGAGAGGAGTGTGTATCAACGTTAGGTTTACATAAACTGAATTACTTACGTGGTGGAAAATAATTCATTGTCATAAGGAATTGCCACTGTTAATTTTAACCTGTCAAACTGGCTAGAAAGTAATAAATGCATTGCTAGCTAACTTGAGTAGGATTGTAAGCATCGAATAACCTTGATTGTAAGGCTTGCTTTGCTTGTTAGCTACCTACCAATGTGTATGTATGTCTATGGCTGCCGCGGCCCAGAAAAAGGTATTTCTGATGAGTGCGATGTATTTCCTATGAATGTTGTAGAAACTCACTCCAGCACGAACTAGGTGCCAAAAGCTCACACCGTCCTAATCACTAGAAGCAGGCAATAACATTTTGTATTTTTCCTATATCAAAATTTTTTTTCTAGACTGAACAGAATAGAGAAAAACAAGACCAAATACTCCGATTGTGTTGACTAGGCGCACTGAAATCTGATTGGTTAAGAACAATGATGAAACTGATTATATTTGTTATGGACTATCTGTTATGGACTTCCTTTTAAGATGAGTCTTGAATAAAGTTGAAATGAAAAATGAAATGAAAATGTAACAGTGTCCAGAGTTTAACAGCTTCATCACGCTAGCTTAGACTATATGTAGCGGCATTTGTGTTGTAATCTTGTACATCACCATAATAATAATATGGTTTCATATCTCGTGTTGTTGGACTATGTAGCATGCGACGATGAGAAGTATTGTATCGATATCAGCCTATTTTCTACTTTAGAGAGTAGACTACAGCATCTATGCTATAGGTTGCTGGCTGAATAGGTTATGCCTTTGTTCACACATCTGCGGCCAAATCTGTTAATTTATATACAGGCCTAGGCTATCTTTCATTTTTAGCAACATTGTTTTGCAAAGAAAACTACTGCTGCATAATGTACTTCATGTTTCATTGTTCATTTTCACATCACATCTGATTGACAAAATGATAGGAATCTATATTTTATGACATTGAAGGGAATGCCTTTCAGGAAAATTGCTGTATTGCTTTGGTGGCATGTAATACTTCATTCATACATTCTTTGGTGTGGAACAATACGAATATGAACAAAATTATGAGAAAGTCATTCAGCCCATATACGGTAGGTTTGCAATGTACCTTCTTCTATTCAGAGTGTTCAGTACAAGCCTCGACTCAAATACCCTAAAGATCTCTGCCTCTAGCTACTACAGGACCTGGCAAGCGGTTCCTTGATGGCTCTCTGTTTAAAACAAAACAAAACAAAAACTACTACCTGATGTGACTGTGGAATGAATATTTAACCAACCTTCCACCTTTAACCAACCTTCCACATGCCTCCTTGTTCTGCTGACAGATCAAAACCCAAAATTGCTTTAATACATCCCTTTCATGAATGTAATCCCCCATCCACCCCCCCAACCCCACCCCACACATATGCAGATTTGCCATGCTTTTGCTTTTTAGCCATCATAAATACACATTTGATTTACATCTGTTTTTGTATTTCTGCTGGTGCACTGTGTAATGCTTCATGCCTTTCTTTGTTTTTGCAATGAATGTGGTGTGGTTGACAATGCCTCTATGCTTTCTAGATATATGGTATTAGAACCTCTAAACTCTCCGAAATTCTCAATGAAAACATGGCAACATACTTGCTAGTTCAACAGCCCCCTTCAGGTTTAAATGTAATAATTGCAGTATTAAATATTAAAACTAATTGACTGAAATGTACTAATTTGTCATATGATATGTAAGAGAAATAATATTTGCCTGATAAATATTTATTTGAAATGTTTGCATTTAAATAAAGATGCAAGTTTAAATAAAGAAGGGAAACATCAAGGCCACTCAAGCATTTTTATTTGCAAAATCTTTGTTTTGTAAATATAAGATTTATTTTATGTGAAATCTGGTACTTTTTGTTTTTTGCATGAATGGGACTAAACAGTGGGGTTCTGTTCATTGTCACTGAACATTAGTTTGCTTAGCAGGAACATTTATCCATTATTTAATATGAATAGTTGTGGTTTCACCACATACCCTTGTCATTCGTACTTGCAGTAATTTTTTAGTATTTCTGGGAGCTCCAGCCAGTCCAGAGCCATTCTGTGAACAATGTGTTTCTGAATAGTCTTCCGGCACAGTGTCTGTAAAGATGAGACTAAGAGAAAGAGGGATAGTGAAACAGAAGAGGAAAAAATAGAGTTGTTGATGTTACAATGTTAAACTGTTGATTGTGAAAGGCACCAGGGGTGCTTTGATGACAAAATATAGTGGGAAAGTGTTTGATTTACAAATCAGTTTAATTACGTTCATTGATATGATTTGTTTTGTGCTCGGTATGTGAATCACCATCTTCCTATACTTACTGTTTATTTTCATGCTAAATCTTAACAGCAGGCAAACAACTGATAACGTTTAAGATAATATCCCTAATGTCATGTAAGTACATTTCTCTTAAATTTTAACTGAGATTTATAATATTTAAATAAACATATAGAGCAGTGGAACTTACAGCCATACTCCACCTGGACAATTTGGACACATTTGGTGGCGGCAAACACGTCAACCACAGCGTAGAGTGGCTGCTGGGTAGGAATTCCTTTGGCAGAGGCGCCCATGTCTTCACCGTTAATGATGATGTGCATGTCCGCTATGCCCTGTCCTCTAGGCACAAACAGAACTCCAACGCGGCTGCGACGGGCAGTAGGTGGCAGTGCATTCGTTTTGTACAGGTCATCCAGGATGTGACTGAAGCGTCCAGGCCGGCTGCGTCCTACCAATTTGTCCCTAGGGATGCGTATGTTTTCAATAAGAAGGTGGGACTTGGTGAAAAATGTGCTAGGGTTGCTGTTAAGCATGCTATCCTCTGCCAAAACTCTGCCTCCTGCTTCTCCTCCAGCTTCCTCTTCCTCGACAACCTTGTTGTGGTTTCGGGTGATTGCAAAGACCCAGCTGTTACCCAGGTCCACTAGGTCGGGCAAGGAGTACTCAGGTACGACATCCAGTCTTCCAGGATCATGGGCTGTCAGTCCAATCCTTAGGTGGCCACACCAGCCCAATTCCTTGTCCTCAATCTCAATGAGGAAGATCTCCCCGGGGAGTAAGGGGTGTTTGCTGAAGCAGACTCCATTTGCAAAGCTTTCCACCCTTGTGGCCTGAGTTTCTGAGTTGTCCAGTCTGACATTTACCCCATGAACAGGGTGGAATTGCATGAAACGGTCCTCCACAACAGCCATCGGTCTGTACAGACAGTCATGACAGTGTACGCGTACTTACAGCCATACAGTATAGCAAGGCAGTAATCTGTTTTTTCCTTTTATCACGAAAGGACAGTGGTGAAGGACAGCAGCACTCTACACGAACCGGAACAAAATAACTTTTCTGTACAAACCTGAGAGATCCAGCAGCAAAATGAAGCAACAATATATAGTGTCTTTATCACTGATGTCACCGTCCACTAACAAGTTGTTTCAGCAAAAAAGCACAATCATGCAGAAAAGCGTATACCAGTAGCCCGGAGTCAACACTGGTCTGACTGTAGCCTTTAGAAATTTCTAGTGCCATGGATGTGACTATTTTAGAACAGCTGCATGTGTCACTGGACACTTTCAGCAGATGACATGTTAAGAAGGGAGGAGTTACAGCTTCCAAATAAGGTGCACAAAGCCCCTGGGACAAAGTGCCCCATATAGCTTTTAAAAAGGTCCCATAAAATATTGTATTTTTTACAGTGCAAATTAAAAAAATTATAATATATTGTATAATATTACTTTATATAGTAATATTGCTCAAGTGCATTCTAAGTATGTTGTAGTTATACATTCTAAGTATAATGTGCCAATTTTCAGGACATCACAGTAAATCTATCATAATATTGTAAGAAGCTTGACCTTTTCTTTCACTCTTCCAGAATTGTCTACCATGTTCACCCTTTGACTCATACAGTGATTACATTGTAATCCTTAAATAAGAAAATCTGGTTTTAAGGTCCAGTAATACTTTTGGTTTTCTTTTGTGCCTGAGAATCAGTTGATTGTTTAATGCCACTGATTGGCCGGAAACTCCACTCAACTGGTGCTCCAGGCCTAAATCAGTCCTGCATTAGAGGGGAAGAATGACTATCTGCAGTACTTCTGACTAGAGATTTCCAAGGAACAGATTGTATTAAAGAAAAACACAGTTAAACATGAACTTGGTTATAATGAAACCATGAGCCAATAGGAATGCACGTACTGGTGGAAAATGCTAATTATATGACTTCAGTCACAGTATGATTTCAATCACAGGTTAAATCTATCTGTAATAATAATAACACTGCATCTCACAGAAAAAATGAACTGCAAAAATTCCACACACATAATTTTACAATCACCTGGAATAAACGCAGAACTAATTTTCTCTCAACTTCTGTGCCATGGAACTTACTTCTCAGACCAATAGATTGTTAAGGATGGGTAAATATAGTTATTTTTTTCAACTGTAGGAAATCATTGATCTAGCTCACAATAATCACAATGTAATTTAATGTGAATGGTGGAAAATATGTTTAGAATCTAGCTAACAAATCAGCAGCCACAGCAAACTCAGATTTTTGATTATCATAAATGTTGTTGTCACAGTTGCTTTTTCTTACCGCCAGAGGCCAGAAGTTCCCCAGCTCTAGTGTTATTCAATTTTTTCCTGTTTGGTCACCAATTGTGGGTTTTGTGTCATTGTATTATTGGTTTAATCATTGTTTGCATTAGTGTTTTATTAGTTAATTCGCCTGTTTTTCAGCATATTTAAGTTCCTTGTTCCCTGTGAATTGTTGCTTGGTCTTATTTTGCAAGCTTTGAGTGTCTTTGTGCCTAGTTGTTTCCCTGTGTTTGCTGTTTTATTTCTTGTTCCTTACTCCTAGTTATCTGAGTAAAGCCTTTAGTCACTATTCCACCGCATGGTATCGGCTCAACTCGACTCGTCTCGACTTTTTTGGTTTTCCATCGGGCCAAAGTTGTAGATAGTACCTGGTACCTGGTACTTTTTTTGGTATCACCTCCGTAGAGGTTCCAAGCGAGCTGAGGCGATACCGAATGGTGATGTGAAAAAACACCGTGGATCACTGATTGGTCAGGGCACGGCAGTTTCATGTGGTGTCGCTATGACGACCAGCTACATTGACGGAGGTACTATCTGCAGTGGAAAACGAAGTACCTGGTACCAAAAGCGAGTGGAGTCGAGTAGAGTCGAGTTGAGTTTAGCTGGTACCATGCGGTGGAAAAAAGTGGCTTTTATTTCACTTACCTCAACCTCACAAGTGTGCCCTTGCATTTGGTTCCTTTCCCTGAGCACCACATGATAGGTATATTTATTTATTTATTTTACCTCACATAAGGGATTTCTTATTAACCAATTACCAAAAAAGATATTGCATCTGCAGGCCATCCTGCACTTACAGGAGCTGCTTGCCCTGCCTACCATATTCTCTGCTGTTTGGATGTCCCACTGCATCCCACAGATGGCCATCCTTTCAGTCACCTAACTGTGTCTGGATGTATCTGGTGATCATGAACAACTGACAGATATATGTTCATGTGTGTCTGTGTGTCTTTACAACAATTTGAGAATCAGTAAATTGCCAGGAACATTTTGTGAATAATAGGTTCAAAATGAATGCACACAAACACACATAGTGCTGTCCAAATATTCTGACCTGCTGCGTCCTTACAGTAGGTGGTGGTAGCGCACACATTGGTGCCATAGCTGCCATTAAATATAAACAAGATCTAACCAAGAAAGTCTACAGTACTTCATAATAGTAGGTTTATTGGCATGTGGAAAAAGAGTATCAAAGCATGACACAATTTAATGTTGTATTTGAACAATAACAGGGGGATTGGAAAATTTGAAAGGCAATATACTGTACAGTAAAAGACTGCAAGGTCGCTAAAATCAGCATCAGCAGGGGGTCCACTGATTGCCCTTTGCTTTCTGTGTATCAGAGGGATGAGAGTAAGTGATTAATAATGCAAAGTGCAGTCCTGCCAAAGCTCCATGATGCTTAGCCTCTCTTTCTTTCTGTGGTGTGATCGATTTGGGGGACGTTCAGTAGAAGTGTGCAATGGATAGTTGACCAAGTTGTTTATCTAATGCTGACTGTCCATTTCAAAACGTATGTTTCAACAGTGTTTTGTCATGCTCAAAGTCATACAAAAACAAGGAAACCCTTTATAGCTGCAGAAGACAATCATTCATCTAACTCAGCTCCTTCTGGTGATCCTGTAAAATTTATGAGTAAGGAATTACTGATTAACACATATTTCAAACCAACCAATATATCTAAAAATAATTTTATAACAGTTGTATCAGTATTCTTAATTAGAATAGTTTCAAGTTTTCAAGGAGGAAATTCTGAGTAAAGTGTACTGTCATGTGCACGAGATAATTGTGTGTGTGTGTGGCGTGGTGGTGGTGGTGGGGGGGGGGGGGGGGGCTATGAGTTAATCTGGATTAAAAAGCGCTGCAGCCGTGCCATTAATAATCAGATTGGTGTGCAACAGTGTCAGCAAAGGCACTTCTGAATAGAGACAACTAACATGAAGGGGCGGGGGAAGATGAACGTATCACTGTTGCAATAGTGCTATACAGTGAAGAGCACTGGACTGAAGACATGTCAAGCAGAATGTGAATGGTACAGTCTTCTGCACACGCTGTGTCGAACGACAGAATCAAGAGATTAAGACCCGCTTAGTAGCAGCAGCCCAGCTGTAAAACATCAGGACGCTATAGGAGCTAGATGGCAACGATAAATCGTAACGGAAGTGTTATTTTACTGTAGATGTTTTGCCGAAAAACATGTAGCCGAGTACGAACGTTTCTACAACAAACAAACCAACACAGTTTTGTGATTTTGCCGGATATGTAGTTTTAAAAAGTGTCTTTAAAAAAAGAAATTCTATATCAAATAGGCTAATCCTCGAGAGTAGGCAGAAGCGCTGCTGACTCCTCCAATGCGATGTTTACAGCAAGCAGCACTCTAAATCAAACACCACTGAACATATGGGCTGGTCAACTGGAATAATAACATAGAACGCAACACTTCAGTTATTAGTGAGTGGGGGGACACGGGAGCGTATACTACAGCGATTGCCATGTTCAGGTGAGTTCATTTCTTCAACAACTCTGTGCACGCGCGTGTGTGCGCGCGTATTTAGATGATACAGTGAACGTTGTTTAACGTGTAAATTATACTCTGCTATGCAGGTTTCCTTGCTTTTTGTCGCTTTTTACGAGGATATACCTTGATTTTAAGTGGTCATGCATAAACACAGTATCTGTGGAGTTTAGAACTGTACTAGAGCTGTATTCGAGGAATAGTGATGACAAAGAGAATGTTGGAGATTCTGTTCTTAAACGGAAAATGTTTCCTTGGACCTTCATAAAACATTTCCTTCACAACCTTGGATTTTAAAGTAATCGGGGCAATAATGTGTGCAAACTCATGATGGTAGTAACGGCTATGGAAATGCCATATAACAATATAATTTATGAAAGTGAAACTATAAGACGTGGCAGTGTGCTAACATGATGCATACAAATAGAATTCACTTTACTTAGTTGCTTAGACATCCACGAACCAGTTGGAAAATAATATACATGCATTTCGTCTATGGAAAAAAAAAACTGGATAATAAGCAAATATTGACTTAATGAAAATAAAATGAGCTTTGAGCACTCATCTGTTGGTGGATATTAAGTAGGCTACAAAACTACACACTTGAATTTCAAGAGAGCCTTGATATTCCTGGAGATAATCTGTCCAGATTATAGCTCAGACTTCAAGGCTAGGCTATTCAGAATCATGTTGTTGATATGATGACATAGGCTAGCATGTCTTGCTGAGTGTATGTTATAGTATGGACAACTTGGAGCAGTGCTCTCAGGTGAATTTGAAGTGTAAATTAGGCATGCCGTCAGCAGTTTCACCTTCTCTAGCTTCTGTGACCACATTACTTCATTATCAAATTTTTGTGTCCTTTCTCAAATGCAGGAAAGATCCAATGTATACATAGGCTACATGCACGTGCATTTCCAGGATGTGTGTGTGTGTGTGTGTTTGTGTTTGTCCTATCCTTGTCCCCTCCACCATCATCAAATTACAGAAGACAATAAGGATTATTTCCCTCATTCCACATTTACATGTTTTACGATTTGACATTCATTCTCAGTACCAACAAGGTCCCAGGAGAGATGATGCAGAATTATGGAAATCAGTCCATCACAAGTGCATTGTGCATAATTATTATTGGAATGTCATAAAATATGAAAAGGCTGAAACTGCTGTTTAACATAAATATATGCACATTTTAATCAGTGATGATCTTACTTATTTTGACTGTTCAGTAATTACTAAAGCATATGTATGTCCCAGCAATTATTTTATACAGTATGCTTATTGTTTATGTATTGAATTTCACTTAGATGTACATTAGTCAATGCCAGATGTTGGATTGTGTCCTTTCCTGTCTTTTTTCCCTTGCTATTTGTGGCATCAGATAGTGCATTTAGCCCCAGGGGTATCCAGTCAGAGGTGAATTATCACAGCTCATCAGCTAAGATTCCACTTATAGATGTGGCATTCGAGCCTCCACAAAGGCCAGTGCTGCTGTAATCTCGGTTAATGCAATTTCATGTCTTGTTTCACTTCAACAACCTTAAATTGATTTGAAATGGCATTCCCTAGTGCCGACCTTTGTAACTGATAATTTACTCAAAACTGTGTCCTTGATAAAATTTGACAGTGATTCTGAAATGGCTGTTTATTTGTAATTGATTTTAATATTATTTCAATTTTAGTGCATGTTTCTGACTGGCCCGGAAATGTTTGTATGTGAGATTAGGGATTTTTTTTTTTTTTTTAATAGATATTTGCATTTTCTGGTGACCTGCCAGCTTCACTGTAGCTGGCACACGAGTGATCACAGCTTAGAGATTTAAAGCAAAAAAAAAAAAAAAAAACAACTGTAGTGTAAAGTTGTCCTTCCAGAGCCTGTATGAGCAAATTAATAGCAGATTGTTGCATTTATTCACAATTGTGATGGTAATTCTTTCCTAATTTGTCCAAGAGCAGCTGAAGCCTTTCCGTCTTCCCAGAGCCACAGAAAGACATGGTTTAGATGTGGTTGGTCCAGCCAAAGGACATAGCCTGTGTTTCTGTATGCCTAATGTTAGCCATGCTACAAACAAACTGACATCGAAAATGCATTTGACTGTGATACAGAAGAGTTTCAGCTACATTGCTGAACCTTACTTGTTCAAGTCTATATTTACAGATAAGGAGCTGTAACAGATGAGAGGTCAAAGAGGAAAGGTAAATTAAAAAGACACCCTGTTTAAGGACAACTAGCTACATCTGAAAAAAATCCTGATTGGCTTTTAATTATTTGTTTATTTTTTTGCTCTTTCTGCCTTTATATTCCAGTTTGGAATGCTCAGTCTTATATCAGCACTTATTATTGGATTCTCCACTTTCAATTCCAGAGAGCACAGACAAGCACATGCTCTCCTCTGAAGCATGCAGTGCCAAGTGTCACTTCTTATTACACTGCTGCTCACAAGTCAGGCTTGCACAGACAGAAAAAACACTTAATCTGCATCTTAATTGAAACAACCTCTCTTATTTCTTCATAGAGTTCTTTTACTTTTTTCTGGGTGATGGAAGATACATGGATTTTACATGTGTGGAGACTCATTTTATACCGCAGTGGAACAGGCCACAGTGTAGGTCTCTAAGCCTGAGATGGACTTTAAAAAATAGCATGTTAGTACAGGTACTGATCAAGAACACTCTCCAGGGTGTCAGCATGGATGTGTCAAAGACTACCATAAAGAGAACTACACCAGCATAACCTCAGGGGATTCATTACAAGATGCAAACCACTAATAAACCTCAAAAACAGAAGGGTCAGTTTAAAGTTTACTAAAAAGTACATTAAAAAATATCTTATAGACAGATGAAATTAACCTGCACCAAAAGAGATGGAAAGAGGAAAATGTGCAGAAAGAGAGGAACTGCTCATGATCCAAAGCATGCTGGAGGCTGTGACAGTTCTGCAATGGTGTGATTCGCTGAAATGTACATTAGATTTGCCTGCACCACATGTTCTGATGTGGGAGAAAAAAATAGGTAGGAATAGGTTAGAGAACATAATGTACTCATTCATCTGTTACTGGATGACTGGACACATCCTTCTACCTTCTCCTTTTCTCCGAATGTATGAATATATTATATGTGATCACAACACAAGTAGTGGGATGGCTATAAAGAGTGAGTGAGATAGAGAAATAGATAGATAGAGAGATAGAGTGAGAGAAAAAGAGAGAAAAATCTGAAAATCTGCTGGATTAGCGATGGATGTAATTCAGTGCAGCTGGCGTGTAAAATTATGGTGCTTCACAGGGCCATCTGGGGCAGGGCTTTAGCAACCTCTCTCACAAAAGCACAGCCCCTGTGGCCATTCATTTTTCTCTTTTTTTCACTGCAATGTCTGGACGTCAGGATAAATGCATACAATGGGCTGAGTATTTCAGTGCCCACATTGTGATGTGTTTAATGTAGTCTGCAGACTGCGACGCACTTTGCTTAAAGCACTCAGTTATTTCATTTTTTCATGTCCTATGAAGAAAGCAAAGAAGAATAGAATAGAAATTGAAAGAATAGACATACTTGAATTTTAATTTGTAGTTCCATGCATGACATTACAAGGATAGAAATGTAGATTAATTTATATAGTTATATAGAATTCCTGTGTATTTATTTGGGTAATTTATCATTATTCTATTTTTTTTTTACTTTTTTTACTGCATTTGCCTGTATGTTATTCATATATTTGTCCAGGTTAATACAGTTCTCATTTTACAGTGTCATTTTGCATTGTTTCATATTTAATGTAAACAATTCAGGTTAAATACTTTTCTAGCTAACACTTTTTGGTTGTCAGATCATTCTGAGAATGTTAGGTAAATAGTCTGGCTCCCTGGATATTTCTTGAATGTTATTTTTAATTCACATGGAGCACTACAGGAATAGCCTTTGAGTGTCATTCTGTTTTGTTATTCCAGATGGATATTCATGGTAATTGTGTCAAGAATTTCCTAAAGTTCAACAAATCTGTCATTTTAAAACTTAATTTTGGAACATTCTTAAAATGTCACTATCACATGTCCTTGATAACTAATCTTTTCATAACTATCTATCAGTGTGAATGCTAAGTATGTATGCATGAACCATTTTTGTGTGACTTTGGAAGACGATACACTGTAGAACATTTCATGTTAAACACAGATAGAGTATATTTTGCTTTGTAGAGTAGGTGCGATCTCTTTTGGAAGCTGCCAACTCTGTTACAGTTAAATTAACACTGAAATATTTTATGGTATTTGTTTTTGGATCTAGCTTAATATTCCCCAATGTTCTTGAATTGTTTATTGTTAGTCATGTTGCTTGGATGCGATGACTGATGCGAACACCTTCACCCTTCCCCCTCATGGGTTCCTGGAAAAAACATTAAACTAAAACCCGCTGGCCAACTTTTCAGATGGCCAGTTTCTCTGTCTTGCAGTGCTCTGACAAAAGAAACTCAAAAACTCCTCTTTCAGTGTGTGCTTTCTCAGTGTGTGCTCCCGGTCTTGGCCCTGTACCGTGGAAAAGAACAAACTTTTAAGCACCTGGGCTGATTAGATAACACAACCCAGGTGCTCTCTCCAGCAGTAGGTGGGGCTAAGACATATCCATTCCACAATACCGAATGCTGCAAATATAAAATATAATAGCATTTTTAATTGATGACAATAGTACATGGTTTTATTTTTTCCTGTTTAATCTAATACTAGGCTGGGTATTCTACCTCCACTTCAATCTGCAGCTTATCCAGACACTGTCCAGATAAATAAAGACTGTCCCAGGCAAAGAGCCGTCTTCCACATTAAAAAAAGAATAATTTTTTACATGTACATTTCTGACAGCAAGCTAGATAGCTAACCATCGGCCTAGCATATTATCAGCCTAGATGATATACTGCAGCTAGCAAGTCTTTGAACATATTTAATAGACATTGAATTCATATACAAACTGCAATATAAAGATATACCATACATCATAGCTGCTATTTTATTATTTTGACAAGTGAGAATCTACCTTTCCAGTTTGCAAGTGCTCCTTGGGTTTTAGGTCAGGTGATGTGTGTCACTGATGCAGTTAAGATTTAGAACAAAAGAAAAATAAGAACAAAAATTGTTTTACTACACATATGATATTGGATGACAAATTATTGACACAAAAATACTTATTACATGGAATTAGAATTGCTGCTCAAGAAAAATGAGCTGTGCACATCTGTGCATGGCATGATCTGAAATGCAAAGGTTTATGTGTCACCTAAAGGCATGGGAGTGGTAAATTGTAAATTATTTCTATTTAGGATATTCTGAATCCTCAATATTGTATATAAAAATTATAATCTCATATCAACACATCTTTTAAATTTTTATGACTGACCTTCTGGTACCCATCATGGCAGTCATATTATTAGGACGGAGTGTGGCACAGTGGGTAAGGAACTGCGCTTGTAACCGAAAGGTCGCAGGTTCGATTCCCGGGTAAGGACACTGCCGTTGTACCCTTGAGCAAGGTACTTAACCTGCATTGCTTCAGTATATATCCAGCTGTATAAAATGGATACAATGTAAAGTGCTATGTAAAAAGTTGTGTAAGTCGCTCTGGATAAGAGCGTCTGCTAAATGCCTATAATGTAATGTAATGTAATTATGAATGGCTTATTATGTGTCATACTATGTGTGGCACATCGAATGTGTGGATCATCATTTGTGACAAGTTTGAAAAACAGTTGTTACTGCACTAACTCCATCAAAAATATTGTTGACCAAGCTGTCATTTAGCCTGCTGTAAATGGAAAATCCCAACAAAAGCATTTCATAATCATATCTGCCACTCAGCTTTGCTGACAGGATTTTGTGGAGAGAGGTTTTTTGGCTGAATGTTTTTTTTTCTTTTTTTTTCCCCTGATATGCCTAGTTGTCTTAATATATAAAAGGCTCCCATAAGCATGTACTCAGAGCTATTAATTATGCATGTGACTGTTTTGTGGCTGTGTATTTGTTGGACATGTGTGTGTCTGTGCTGTAGGACTAATGCTGTTTTGTTGTTTTAGTAGGTCTATACACCATCAGTGTTTTGTGGAGGAGGGGGGATTACAGTAAATCTGCCAGCTGTTCTCAAAGCAGAATTTGTGCCATGACTGTATGAAGCAATTACATAATTGGGTGCCTATTTAACCCACTTAAAATGTAATAATTGACTCTGCTGGGTGAATAAATGAGAGTTCATTTCACTCTCTTCCTTCCCGTTTATCCTAATGATCTCTGGTATTACACTGGTCATTATGTCTCATGGCACCAGGACTCCCTTATTCTTTAGTGAATCTTGAGGTACTGATATCTGAACCAGCACTGTGTTATAAATAAATGAATCTTCATGGGTTGTATGTGGCCAGGATGTTGAGGATGCTGTTAGCTCAGGGGAGATTCTTCTTTTGATCTTTGCTGTGTTCTGCCAAGAGCTTGAGGGGAAAACCCTCCTCAAGTTAATGATTCTGATTACTTGATAGATCAAGTTCATACGTACATTTGAACACACACTGACATTTCTCTCATGCATACCACTGTTTTAATTTTGTTTTCTTGAGTTACTTACAGGATATCTTTTCTTGCATTTCCTTACATATTGTACTCCTTATTTCATAAAATAGAAATATAAACTTTGTAATATATGAACAAGGAAGAAAAAATATACATATACATTTTTATTGATTTTTTTATTGATAGCATCCCATGATGGATCTAATGGACTCATGCCCTCAGATGTAATTCTACAGATGTATGTTGTTGCACCTGCAACCAAACATGTGGATTAACCCAGCATCCCTAAACCTATTTGGTGACTGGTATAATCGACTTTCATTTGGGATTATATGTTTGCACTATAAAGTAATGGATTAAATTCTGCATGCTGCCCTACTTTTTGGTAGATGTCTGTACAAAAATGCTCTGCTATTTTTATGTGCCCATAGCCCACACTTATCCTGCTTGACAGTAAAGGGAAATTTCTCATTTGCTGCACAGGCAAGGGAAACAATTCTGTGCTGAGGCGAAAGCAATTAGCCAGTATTTAAAAGGCAAAATAGCATCCTATTGTTTTTGAAGCCTGAGGCCTCTTACTCAAAGGACATGCAGGAAAAGCCTGCAGGTAAACAAAGCATTTGTATATGAAAATAATGCTCTGTTGTCTATAGCTAAGTGTATGCTTTAATTTGCTTACTCCTGCTTTCTTTTTCCAAGGTGTCTTCTTTCTGCAATGCAAAGATAAGAAATGGCAGGAGCTCCAGAGAATGAGCTAGATCAGAGGCCGCCTTATGGTTACCAGAGACAACCCCTCAGTCCCCCTCCAGCACAGCCCCAGCAGCCTCTCCAGCAAGGCATTGTGATCCAGCTGACTGGCGCAGAGGGGGAATGGGACAATCTGGAAGACAGTGATCTGATTTTCACTTTGGAGGGTGAGGACAATGGACCTTCTGCCTTCTCCCCCAAAGAGAAGCCCAAAGCCCAAACAGACTGGCAGCCAGAAAAGGACAGTGACCACCACCCGTCTGCTTTCCATGTCCCCGTCTCCCCGTCTTCACCTGGATCTCTGGGTGACCTCTCCATCTCAGCTTCCAGCTTCCTCTCCCCTCACTCCTCCTCAGCCACTGCGACCATGGCCCCCGGTCCGCTGGGCAGCCTGGTGAAGTCCTTATCCACAGAGATCGAGTCCAAAGAGGCCTCCCTAAAGCCCAGGCCTCTCCTCAGCCTGGTGAAATCCATCTCCACTGAGATATCGCGTAGTGAACCTGAGGTGTCTCAGTCCAAGTCAGACTCAAGGCTCAACCTCCATCTCTGGAGGCAGTTGACCCAACCCAAGGGTTGCAATGGAGACTCCAGGACTGCTCCCCCCTCCCCCAGTAGCCTCTCCCCCTCTGAGCCAAAAGGTGGCTTCTTCAAGGTGGAGCTGGAGGACACTCGTCGCAAGCTGTCAGAGGCCATGCAGGAGCCCTTCAGTATGTTCAGCAAGATAATGGGTGATGAGAGCATAAGCAGCCCTAAACTGCAGAGGGCAATGTGGTCGTCTGACTCTCCCAGCTACAAGGGTGCCTGTGGAGAGAAATCGGCTGGTGACGTGGTGGTCACAGAGACCCATGGCAGGAGCAGTAAGAGGCTGGAGTGCGACTGCCTATCTGTGTGTGACACACCAGTGAGGCAGCCCCGGAGGGCCCCTCTGAGGCCGTTCCACTCTGCCGAGCTCAGCGGTAAACTTGAGATCTGTACCCACAGTGATCTTCTTCAGGCGGTTGAGGTGGAAGGCAGAGAACGGTCACATGGACTTTCAGTGCGCCCATCTCCACCTGTGCCAGGCATGTGGCTACTCTGTGTAGGTATGTTGGCCTATGGCTATTTCATCCTGCCTCTGCCCTCCTACGTATCTGGGCTGGTACTGGGCCTAGCCTGTGGCTTCATGGCAGGTCTGCTGCTAGTCCTCCTGCTGACTCCCCGGCATCTGACTCACATGCACAGGAGTGTCCTGACCCTGGATGAGCAGAACCTGTCCCACTGCCTCAATGGGGAACACAGGGAACCAGGGGTCCTAAAGGTGAGTTCAGAACCGCAAGGCTAGTGATATCTCAAGGGGCTACATGTACTTCCTTTCAAAGTGTGATGTAATAGCATCTCATTGGTTAAAACTACAGCTGCCTGTATGTCTGGTAATAATTTGTTTCCCATTGCTATGGTACAGTCTAAGGATATGTTTCTATATATCTTTACTGTAAATAGTTTCTATTTCCAATGCAAAACAGAATTTTTTGATTTATAAAACATTTTTTTCTGTTTCTGATTGTTAAATGTACCATAGTTAAAGGGGGATGGGGGGTGCTCCAGTTCATAAAACTTAGTTTAGTTAAAAATAAAAAGAGAGAGAGAGCGATGAAAAGTACAGTATGAGGATTTGGAAATGTATCTCATAATTAATTATATGCCATTGCTGTCATGGTCCTGTGTTCCTGTCTGTGTTTCCCTTGTTGGGCCGCCAGATGGCGGCACTTCTGTTTTGTGTCCTGCTTGTACCCTGTGTAATTGTATGATTGTCTTCAATTGTTCAATTATTGGTTCCTGGTTGTCTCGTTTTCCCTTCCCTTTCTGTGGCCTGATTGTTCATGGTGCCCTCCTGTGTCTCATCAGTGTCTGTCTATTTAAGTTCCCTTCTCCTGGACTCAGGTGCTGGATCCTTGGTTGTTGGTTGTGTTTGGTTGCGTGTCTCTGATCATGTTCCTG
Source organism: Anguilla rostrata (assembly GCF_018555375.3). Taxonomy (NCBI): domain Eukaryota; kingdom Metazoa; phylum Chordata; class Actinopteri; order Anguilliformes; family Anguillidae; genus Anguilla; species Anguilla rostrata. Next base: position 50,690,060 of record NC_057934.1, read on the forward strand.
CCCTGTGTGTTCCTGCCATGTTCTGTTTTCCACGTGTTTTTGGACTTTTGGTTTTCCTGTGTTCCCTGTGTTTCTGAAGTTTTCCTTTGTTTTGAGGAGTTGCCCTGCGAGGCCTTTTGTTCCCTTTTGTTCCCTTTTTGTTAAGTAAAGTCTTTTGTTCTTACCATTTTGGAGTTTGAGTTTTTCCCCCTCTGCATTTGAGTCCTAACCCCCCACACACCCTGACAATTGCATTGCCAAGGAATATTAGGTTAGAAAATACAGTATTTGCCTGATTTAACGTGACTTCCTGTTTAAACCACGCCCACTCCTGGTCTTCTATCCGGATACAGATACAGATAATTTTTTTGGTTGAACAGATACAGATACAGATACAGATAATGACGTCTCTGCACACCCCTACCTTCTAGTGGGGGTTTCATTACAATCACTACATAATTTAAATTGACTGTCATTGTCACTGCATGTGATTCAACTAAGGGAAACCAATTGATATAGATTGTTCAGACAACTGTCTCACTTGTTAATGAAGCAAAAGGAGTACTGAGACCAAAGATAAGTTTCAGCAACATTTCTGCCCCTTCTATTCATAGGCTGCCAAATACACCGACTAGTACAGCTATACTTTCAATAGCTGGCTGGTACCTTTTCCCTCAAACTATGTAATCAGTTGAAATTGACAGTAGAAATGAACTGTTCATTCATCGTAGGAATGCCTTAAATTTTTCCCGTTCAGCTGGATTCTCCTTCATATCTGGTAGCATATCCTGCTCATTTCTCAGTGTGAAGTATCTCACTGTGTGGAGAATACAGTGAATGTCTTCGTAATGGCCTCTTATCGTAGACTAAGTCTTCTTTTGGTGAAGTAATTCAAAAGCATTTCCAGGTGCAGGTTAAGAGGATTAAGAATGAATCGCAACCTTTAGCCTGTCAAATGAGAGTGTAATTAAGATCAAGACTTCAATAACATTGTTATACTTGAACAAAAGAGGAAGCCCAGTTATATTTGCAATGAATTCCATTGTGACTGCAGCACAGGGAGGGAGGTGGGGGGCATCCCATAATTTGTTATGATTTCTTTCTTTTAAATTAGTGACCTCACTTTCAAAGAACATCGTGGCTGCAACGCTGCCATTGTGCTAATGTGATGTGAAAGGCCTGCCACCGCCTCCATGTCACCCTGACCAGAGACTGTGTAATACTGTGCTGTCTGTCAGGACCTCCTGCTCCAAGGCCCCTGACCAGAGACTGTGAAATACTGTGCTGTCTGTCAGGACCTCCTGCTCCAAGGCCCCTGCTGCAGACACACGCAGTGGAGCCTACATCTGTCAGTCAAGCATCTGTTCGTAATTAGGCTATCGAAGAGCAGCGACCCACTGACTCAACCAGCAGCATTCTTGCCCTGTGCTCCATAGGAAGGAACATTTTTCTTTTTCAGTCTATCCTTTGAGTGCAGAGGGTGATATCATAGGTATAAGCACATATGCTCTGTTCAGGTATCTAATATAACTACTGTTAATGAAATACATTCGAAATAAATTTACTCAGCCTTTTTTAGTAAAACAAATTTGCAGAAATTTGTCTTAGGGACTTTCTAAGAAATTGTAAATACAATCTTTTATTCTAGTCTCAAAAATAAATATGGATGGCTCCGGAGTAGAGTGATGTATAAACTGAAACATTGCTTTCTTATGGCAAAATGTGTCAAAATGCTGTTTCAGAGCAAGTTATAACTGAACGCCAGTGCAGCAGTGCAAAAACGCTGCTTCAAGGTTTGACGTGGTGCGCGTTCAGAAATGCTCTTCTGCATACCTCAGTTATAACGAGTGGTTATTTGAGTTACTGTTGCCTTTCTATCAGCTTGGACCAGTCTGGCCATTCTCCTCTGACCTCTGCCATCAACAAGGCATTTTCGCCCAGCGAACTGCCGCTCACTGGATATTTTCTCTTTTTCGGATCGTTCTCTATAAACCCTAGAGATGGTTGTGCATGAAAATCCCAGTAGATCAGCAGTTTCTGAAATACTCAAACCTGTTGTCTGGCACCAACAACCATGCCACATTCAAAGTTATTGTATTGGAAACATTTAGTGTCACTTATTGGAATAACTAAAAAGGTAGCAAAACATATAGGGTCAATAGGCTTTTGAACTTGTGTGGATCATGTTATAATGACAGTGTATATTCTGTATTTTTGTTGAAAAATGGAATTAGTCACAAGTTATAATTAATTACGCAAACTATTTTATTATAAAAGGCGGTCCACTATAAAAACAGTTAAGATTTTAAAAAGACGTTAAGAATAAGGATACGCTGCATAACATAAACAAAATATATTTCCTGAAGGTATATACAACAGATGGAAATATGACTGTACTGTGTTTCTGTCAGACAGCTGAAATTATTGCTGCCAGGCCCGTAAAAATTGACTCTGTGACTCAAATTACTGTTTGATATTACCACTGAATATATATGCATTTATTTATTTCTTTGTTTGGAAGAAATGTGTTCATTCACTTGGTCTGCAACTAGGTTTTTTGCATTGTCCTGAATTTTGAAAGAGCGGGGAATATTTGTCAGTGTATTAAGGTGGGGAAAAGTGGGCAGCAGAGATTGTGTCAGCATTGGGATATCTGATCTGTTACAGGGCTGGATGAGTGAAATGCATGCCTACGACCCAGAGACCTACCACCCATCTCTCACCCACTCCGTGTATGTCACCCTGGAGGGCTCCTGCCTACGCCTGGATTACCCCAGCAATAGCATCCCTCGCCGGGCCACCTTTGACAAGCCGCCCCATGAGACTGTCTTTGTCAGATCGCGCTGCTTCCAGCTGGCCAATAGCAAGGTGATTTAATTTCCTTGCAGGTCTTTGTAGTTCTCTGTAATGCATTTTAGGTGGTTTTCTGTGCACAAGGCTAAAAGCAAAGTGTACTGTGGTAACATTGTGGACATTTAAGTATTTATTGAGGATTATGGCTCTGAATTTATAATGACAAAGATGAATGTGACGATGATGATGATGGTGGTGGATTTGATTTAAATAGTGCCTTTCATGATCTCATGATCTAATATAAAGCTTTTCATGATATTTTCAGTGAAGGGGGGACGTTTGGCTCAATCACCTCAAATGCATGGCACCCACCTGGGAGATTCATGACTGCTAGTTTGTAACTGCAGCTGAGTTGGAGAGGGAATTATTAAGATTATTAACCTTGCCCATCATTTTGCAACAGGTATTTCTGTTGCCTCCGGCTCTGGCACGAAAAAGGGTCTGGAATAAGAAGTATCCCATCTGCATTATGCTGGCCAAAGGACAGGATGGGACAGAGGAAGACGCTGTAGAGGAAGTTGATGAAGAGCAACAGAGAGCTGACCAAAAGACACCACCTGTTATCCAGTCAGGCTTCCCTGCCATTCTCTACCTCTTTAGCAGGACAGGAAGAGAGAAGGAAGAATGGTTTCAGCACATCCTCTCTGCTTCTCTGACTAAAGGCAAAGAAAGCCACAGCTTATGTAGCTCTAGGCTTGGTAAGGCAGTTTTCTGCATAAGAATAACCATAAACCAAAGCATGGTTTTAACATTGTTTCATATTTATTTCATGATGTTCTTAAAAAATTAGATTTGATACTTTGGGGATCACCAAAGTTATGCTTTGATTCTGCTCACTTGTGCATGAGTAGCTACCGGGTTCTCCACTCTCTCCAGATGTGTCTGGCCCGTGTGGGTGCAGTCCCTCAGGCCGAGCGCAGTGCAGTGGGGGATCCAGCAGGGGGAGTGCTGAGGACATTCCCTCCCTACTGCATCTGCGGGATCTTGCTGGCAGCGTGAGGGAGAAGATCCTACTGGATTACCACACCTACATGTCCCACTTCATCAGCTCAGATAGTGGAAGCCATCTCCCCAGCCCCTGCCACAGTGCTGAAGGCAGTCCCACAGCCCAGAAGGTGAGAAAAGTCCAGTATGGATGTCCATGCTGGAGCACTCGGGCAACAAGCAAATAAACATGGCACATCAACAAAAGAAAATGGCATTGTCCTTGGAAATTAATCAGAATCAATCACATTTAACACCCATGATGTCAGCTCTAAAAGCATAATGCCACATTAGCAGTGCTGTCAGGTGGCATTCCAGTCAAGTAATTGCCCAACTACTGCTGCATACGGGTTTATTTTATTTCCAGCTTTACATCTGGGAGTATAATCATTGTTCCGCCTCAGCTGAGCAGAAAATGAACAAGTGAAGGGAGGGGCTTTACTGTCACATACACCATAATTAAAAAGCTCGAAAGAGTGCTGCCAAGCCTTGCTGTGTTGATGAGATTGCCAGTTGATGAGCTGATCACCTAAAATACTGTGTAATTATTTGAGGATGTGCCCAGCTTCAGTCTGACAGATTACTGGATCTGTCAGGGTAATGCACTCGTTTTTGCCATGAAATTAGAAACCTGAGCAACAGACCCCTGTAATCACTCAACCATGACTAAGACTTGTCTGACTTGCATCAAAAACATATCATCTGACCCAGTTATCCCTCTGTGGACTAGCTGTGAATTGGCTGCACTGTCAGAGTTGAATATATTGGTGGCAGTGGTGGTTTGTAGCCTTTTCAAATAATTGATGCATGATTAAGCTTCCTGTGACATCTGTCCCCACAGTTGTTCTGTGAGTACTCGGGCAACCATGTTGAACCTCAGCCTGCCTGGATCAATGCACTCATAGGAAGAATCTTCTGGGACTTCCTTCGTGAAAAGTATTGGTCAGACCAGGTTGCCCATAAAATTCAGAAGAAGTTGAGCAAGATCAAGGTGAGTGATAGTCTGATGGTTAGAACATCAGGCTATAGCATAGAACACAAACACTGAGTAGCTGGGGGAAACAATGCAAGACATGAACTGCAGGCTGGAAGTATGGAATCATTTAATGTAGGTTTTACACTGCTGGATCAGTGAAGGTGAGTCAGAAGTCGGTCCAGCTCACTTCATATATCTAATTCTTTGTTGCCTCCACATATTATAATGGAATACTAAGCAGGTCCCAGCTCTGAAGTTGTGTGCATGGCTTCCATTGATAAATTGTTAGTTCAGCAGTCAGCAGTAGCTTTGTGTAGGCAGCCTCACACATAAAGCCAAGCATGATCTGAGCAGTGCAGCTGTGCTGCTAGAGCTTGCAGTGTGCCCATCAAGGCAATTGGACAAGCTATTTCAATGCATTATACGGTTACAAGACAGCCAAGCTGTCACTGATGCAGGCATAGTCATTCTGGAGGGCCTACCTGCAGCCTACTCAGCTCCTCTAGTCAGTCTGTCACATAGCAAAGAACTGCATCCAGGTCTAGTTGTAAGGATCACCTTTACACCCTTTCATTTCAGCCTGTCATTGATTTTGATGAAATACCTGTCATATAGGATTATTCCTAATATTACCATTCTTTGCTTATACCTTGTTTCCCACATATGCTCAAACATAACATTAAAGCAATCACTTAAATGCTTCAAACTCAAATTTTATACCATATGTCATAACTGGATTTTATTGATGTAATATCAGGTCAAAGCTTCTGAAAGCCCCTTCATCCTATAAAGCAAACAGAACGCTGTGCATTTCTTGTACATTGTTTTCAGTATACCTTTGATTAAACATATGTATAATGTATCATGATGCGCTAGCTGTGGAATACATCTACTAGCTACATTTGATTCCAGGTTATAACTTTTAAAATATTTCCATATACTTTAATAAGAAAAATAATAAATCAAACTGGCAACACTCTTCCACTGTAGCCCCAGGGGCTGTTCTCACAGGCCGTGGTCATCGCCTCTGTGTTTTTCAATGGGATGCTTGCAACAGGAATTTTGAAACATACTGCATCTCACGGTCACGTTGCCACCTCATGACAGTTGGATTTTGCCATGTGGACGCTTGGCATAACAATACACAGCCACACAGGCTTTAGTTCTCTCCATTATTGTTGTTTTTGCGATCAGCTGCTGGTGACGTCTTGCGGGTAATGTTGCCATGGAAATGATTGGACATGCCTGCTGAGCAACCACCTCTCTGACCAATATCTAATAGGTTGGGAGGGCCGCAGCTTGTAAGAACGGCCCCTTAGGTACAGCAACATGATTAACCTCTGTGCAAAAAAATAAAAAAGAGTAAAAAGAGTAGCAAATGAATTGCTTCAGTTTAGGATGCTGGGACATTTATGTCATTGTCTCTGGCATGCTGTAATGTGTCATTCACACTCACAAATTGTCACCCAGATGAGTCAACTGATAATAGATTCCAATTTTTATGAAAATGTGATTTCGTAGAAGACACTGGATCACACATCTTATCAGCTCAGCCCAAGCAGTGATAAGAAATACAGTGGTATCAGTAGCAGACTGATAGTGAGTAGGCAATAGCATAGCAATCAGAGAACAGCATGGGGAAAATGTGTGTACAACGTAGTATGTACTATGTAGTATGCAGTAGGTAGTATGTACTAAATGGTATGCATTCGGTAGTATGTACTAAATAGTATGCATTAGGTAGTACGTACTAAGTAGTATATGCTAGGTAGTATGTACTGAGAGGAAACTGGATTGAGGATTTTTTTTGGATTGCAAAAACGAATGTACCAAATGTACAGATTTTTTTGCCACACACATTATCATAATTGTACTGCCTATTTGCCCACAGTTTCAGTTTCCCCACAAACTTCTTGATGGACACAACTTCCTGTGATATTACTGGTACATTTGATTAGCTGTACAAAGCTGCTATGTGTTTACTCTTGTGTCTCTATGCAGTTGCCGTACTTTATGAATGAGCTCACTTTGACTGAGTTGGACATGGGCACCAGCATGCCTCAAGTGTTGAGCACCTCCAAACCTTCAGTCAACCACAGAGGTGAGGTCAGGCTTGAAGACGACCTGATGGCCTGATTTATTAAAAAACAGACTTCAAGATATTAAAGGGAAAGATGCAGTTACCACATGATCATTTTCTGTACTGCGTGTGAGCTAAGACATTCCTTTCCTCCCTTTTATGATTGTGTATGCTGGAGTATGTGTTGTGTTTGTGTGTCTGTGTGACTGCGTAAGCACTCAGTGAGGCTCAAGCAGGATTACCCAGTCCCTATATTAAGCTTTAATAAGTAAGCTGGCATTGTCAGGGGTAGACTGTGTGCCCTTTGCTCTTCCCAGCCTGTCTATTTGCCCCTGTTATGCAACTATGCACGTCACACTCCTGGGAACACATCAGACTTCTGCTCTGCTTTCATGCACATCATTTATTCTTTTACATGTAGGGCTCACAGTCTGTTCTGAATCCCTCTTCAGCTTTCATAAAGAGCCTGGCACATATTCAAAAATATTTTCAAGATCAGACCAGCTCCATAATCAGTACTTTACATGAAAGCTAATCATGGACTGTACGATTCACTTTGGTTTCAAATGCCTTGATGTACTGTAGGTGACTGTGAATTAGCTGTATAAATTTAGAAGATGTCACACACTGCCAGTCCCATTATGCAGACATCCTTGTGTTACTGTGTTGCAGGACTGTGGCTGGAGCTGCAGGTGGTTTACACAGGCTGCATGCAGATGACACTTGAGACCAAGATGAATCTGTGCAAGCTGGGCAAGGACAGCGGACTGGAGGCGGACAGCGTGCCGGAGACAGACAGCATGGCGTAGGCTTGCTTCCCTTCAATCCCCTCTGTCCACAGAAAATGACATCAAATAAGAAAGAGTGCTCTTTCTGCCTTGGGCCACAGCCAAAAGGAGTAGCCGCTATTTGTAGATAATAATGGAATGGTCAACACTGTTCATCTCATCTCATTCAATCCTGCAACCAGAAAACACATATCAGCCAACATCACGCTGCTGTACCTCTTAACACAGTCAAAATAGATTCAGTCGTAGCTCACCACACGTCAGCTAACAGCGTGCTGGATTTGGATCTCTTCCATCATCTACTTTTCTGTTATATCTTGAGCCTGAAAAAGTGGTGCTTTCTGTCAAAGTGATGAGTAACCACCTCTTCCCTTTCCAAGACAAACTAGCCTTTTATGCTTTCAGCAAAATGTCTGTAGCTTTGTTTTGTATTTTCAATGCCTTTCATTTTTCAATGTGCAGAAAATAAAGAATTTTGCCTTTGAAATAATTCCCATCCTGTAATCATACCACAAGGTGTTTCAGTGTTGTTTTAGATGGAGCGTAGGCGAGTATCACACTGCATAGCTGTGACTGACAGTGTGTTGTGTTCAGCTCCAGGCCACGGCTGTGTGTTCTGGCTGACAGTGATGAGGAGTCTTCAGGTTCCTCAGATGAAGAGGAATTACCCCCCTCAGAGCCCCAAGGGAATCTGGGAGAAAAGAGTGCTCCACCTGGCACTGAAAGGTTATTGTCATTCTCAATAATGAGTCTCACTTGTTCTGTAAACCGTAGTCTGGGTGATTTATTAACACTGCATGACATTTTGGTTGAAAAACATAGTTATGACGTGCCAGAAAATACACAATATGACAAAAAGTATCTGGACACCCCTTGGTCTGGGGTTGTTTTTCATTTTTCAAAAGGTGAACTCAGTGTTAATGCCCATAATTTTGGATGAGATGTTGGATGTCAGGTGTTCGCATACTTTTGGCCATGTGGTGTATTTTCCTCTTTCTCCTCTTGCAGTCATGGTGGTGGCAGTACAAGCAGGAAGATTCTGAGGTTTGTTGACAAGATTGCCAAGTCCAAATACTTCCAGAAGGCCACAGAGAATGAATACATCAAGAAGAAGATTGAAGAGATGTCCAATACTCCCCTGCTGCTCGCTGTGGAAGTACAGGAGCTGTCTGGAACCTTGGCTGTTAATATTCCACCTCCCCCCACTGACAGAATATGGTACTGCCCATCTCCTCTCAAAATCTCATATTTTATGTTTACCTGTAACATTCTACTCATGAAAAAGATGCCTTTTGTTGTCATTTGTATGAAACTAGGTACTATTAATATTGAAACTATTAATTTTTTCGCTCCATGTAAAAATCTTCAGTGCTGCCAATCACGTTTCTTAATTGTTAACCTCAATAGGTCTGTTGACCTGACGCCCTTATCCATGTCGTTCGTACATTGTAAAGCAACTGTAATAATTTGAAACAAAATCTAAATCACCACCTTTAGTCAGTAGTCAGCCAGTAGTGCCCAGTTTTGTAAAACATCCATGAACCTCTAAATCGTTCAAAAGAAACAATTTAAATGATTCAATCTAATGTAACATGGTTGGTACAGTATGTACTGCTAGCAGGAATAGGAATTTCACCATTTTCAATTACTTGTGGTACAGGTATTTATATTACAGTGTAGTGAACTCGATAAAAATGGTGGATACAAAGCTATGGTATACATGTCAAATAACTGAAGATGCCAAGATTGATAAATGGCCTCATTTAATAGTTCAGTAGTTGCCTCACTAAATACTTCTTTTTTTTTTGCATGTGTGTGTGCGTGCAGGTACAGTTTCTGTGTGCCTCCCAGACTAGATCTACATGTACGTCCAAAACTTGGTGAGAGAGAGGTCACCTTCACTCATGTCACCGAGTGGATCGAGGGGAAGTTACAGAATGAGTTCCGGGTTAGTTACAGTTCTTAAAATAGTAGATTTACTGTTTAAAAAGTAATATACTGCAGCTAAATCATCAAAGCACGGTAAACTATGAATCATAACACCTTTCCATCTTCAAGCATCTTCCAGTTGGTTGTGATGTGATTGTATGTGATTCCTGTTTTACTTGCACTTTTGAATAATATTTCAATTCCTGATGACTTGTTTAAAATTACAGTTAAATGCATCCTAATAATGAAATCAGTTTTAAACTATATTAAACGGATATTTTTCTATTTGGTTTCGTTTTAAAATGAAGGAAATATATTGTAGAGACAGTTGCATGTGTTTGTATTTTTTGAATATACAGGGAACTCAGTTGATGATGTTTATGTGTAACTTGTGCTGGGTGCTTGTCTCATCTTCTGAACACTTTCACAAGTGTTTTTTTCCCTTTCAACTGCAGAAAGTCTTTGTGATGCCGAACATGGATGATATCTATTTGCCTCTCATGCACTCGGGTTTGGACAGTCCTCCAGCATCGCAGTACTCCCCAGCTGAATCATTGCGGCAGTCCTCCTTGGACTCGCTGGAAAAGGCAGTGAAGGAAAATGCGGCATAATCTATGTAGTACCTCTCTGAGGTATGTGGAAATACTGACTCAAACTGCGAAGCACCTCCATTGGAAACGGCACTAAACTACAGAACCAGTGAGCAAGCTTCTTTTTGAGGCCTTGCCCCCCCCCCCTTTTTTAGCATTAACGCCATGGCATTGTGCTAGCTGAAAAAGCCCATGGAATTTGCATGTAGATAGGGAATATACACACCCTGGATTAGGTCAAGATACACTTGGAGCCCTTGGAATCCCTGCTACACCATAACTGCAAGACTTACTCTGCGCTCAGAACCTGAACTGAGGAAGCACTGTTGTAAAAAAAATTTAAAGAATAAAAAAAAGATTCAGATATGTGCACATGTGCCATACATTATGCAGAGATATTTTTTTAGGTGTGCATCTCATTGAAATGATCCCGATGCCAATTGAAAGAGAAACTGCCTCATTTATCAAGGGCACTGGACAATGCAGTGAAGGTGCAGTCCCTATTCTTTGCACTCTTAAATGCATATCCAGTTGTGTACCTGTTGCATATTTGGTGATGTAACTGAGTACTGTAGGATTTAATAAGAGAGTTGTTGCATCAAAGTGTGACTTTTGCAACATAAGCCCTCTTTCCACTATCAGCTTGAAAAGACGTACAGTTTTTCATTGGTTTGATTAACCCATCCAGCACAAACAATGGTGATGTTGGTGATTCCTGCTCTTTAGTCTTGTACTTTTTAACAAATCCAGTTTACAGCCATCGCATGTATTTTCATACAGTTTGCTCTATGTATTCCTTTTTATAGACAATAAATGTGATAAAGGGGCTGCTGTGGAGTTTGTTCACTGCTATGTAGTCCTGTCATTGGCTGTCTTTCAGTGCAGTACCTCAGTGGGGCTGTTCCATGGTAGTTTGCTATTTCACTAGTATCTACTTCTTATTTATTTTCATGCACCGTGTCCAAATTCTTGATAATCCAGGAAGTGCAAATAATCCCATAAGTTTTCATGCCACACATAATGTGTGTGAAATGGGAACCATATAATAAACCATGCAATCATAGCCCCGTTCTCCTTTATAATATGGCAGTTGCATCTACAGTCCTTTCATGGCATGCAGAGAAGATGCAGAGCCCAACCAAAGCTTTAACATAATATTACATTATAAGACAGTAGTGCATCACTTGTATCTCTGGATAAATTGTCAAGTATACTTGTCAAGTGCCTGCTATGTGATGTTGGCTATCTTGTGAACATCTGTTATTATACTCACCCTGTAGTATGAATATTATATGACTGACATAAATGTCAATAAGGAACAAGCAACACTGTTCCTACTGATATGCCATCACAGTAATTATTAATGACTTGAGGAAATTGCCTGGAGTCAAACACCACAGTTGTTGCAGATGGTGTGTGGATCAATAAGTACTCAACTTCACCTCAATAAAATATATTTTGAAGTATTTGTTATAGGATAAAATTTATTAATATTATTTTATAAATTGTATTACTTCAAGTTCAAATTGGACCCAATATAAACTGTTTAATATAGCCACATCCCTAAAAGGGCAAATCTGATTTTGAAAAGGGCTGAATTTTAATACAAGGGAAAGTTTTTCTGTTGTAGGCTTAATAATGGTTGCAATGAATGTGGGCTTACAACACATAAAATAAGTTAATGAGGATTCCCACCCCCTGGTGGTCAGTGAAATAAATGCACCATGGAATACACGAACTTTAAAAGGGCTGTACCTGATTGAGATGTCCAGTTGGTAATCGTTACGCACAGGGCCGGCCCAAGGTTTTTGGGGGCCCTAAACAAAAAGTCTATATGGGGCCCTCTGTTTCGGTCGAAAACCACCCCCCAAGCCACAGCCAGCAAGATTTGGCACCAATAGAAATATATTTAGATTAATGAAAAAGCCATTGTCTTAGGGAACACAATTATTTATTAAAAAAATATATATTTATATATATCTTGGAGGGAGGTCCCCCAAACTAATCGCGGGGCCCTAAACAAATGTTTACTTTGTTTATTGGGTCGGGCCGGCCCTGGTTACGCACAAGCTATAGATGTATTTTAAAGGCGTAGTTCACTTTCTGGGTTTAAAAAAAAAGTGTTATTTAAATATTAGTGTATGTTTATGATTTGCCCAAACAGCTTTTGTGTTTGACATAGATGTTTAAGATATTTACGGTGTCTGCCAACTATAAAAGAAGTTGACCCATCGGGAGTTTGGGGGGGGGGTTTGTGGTCTAAAGCCTGGGCATAACACTTAAATCCAGGCACACTAACTGTTGAAAAAAAGAGAGAATGAACATAGGTTTTATTGGACATAAGAACTAATTCATTTCAGTATTGCGCCTTCAAAAGTATAGGAACGGTAGAGTGAAATTTGTTGTTTTTGCGATGTTCTTAAATTATTTGGATTTGAGGTCAAAAGATGAATATGAGATAAAAGTACAAACAATCAGCTTTTATTTCATGGTATGTCCATTCATGTTCGTTTTACCATTTTACAGGAACGGCTGTATTTGTGCTGATATTGCCTATAAGGAACTACTTAAATAGCAAAAATGTAAAAAATTAAAATTATGTACCACCCCCGATATGGTAGATACTTTTTCTCAAACTGCATATGTTAAAAACCATAAAAATTATAAGAGCATAAAACATTTGTGGTCTAAATTCAGGGCTGAAATTAAACTCCTGAATGAACTGTACAATAACATATGAGAAAGCGTAAGAGTTTTTAATATTACTGTTGAAAAGCAAACATTCTGAAAGCTATAAAAACAGCAACACTAAAGCAAAATGTGGCACGTTTTATTTACAGAAAACTCCTGCTATCCAAAAAAATTTCATCATACTCTGTATTAGTACAGTAATTAATTAGTACATATTGTACATATATTTTCTAATAAATGATATAGCATAAATAGGTGCTGTTCTGAAATTATAGATTGCGTGAAATTATTTGCATCCTAATGTTCCAATGGGACCAGTGTTCCAATTATTTAAAAAGAAAGTTCTAGATTTTATGTCCCTCCAAGCCCATTTAAGACTGCTGATTTCAGGCCATGTAGTTCAGGGCTCCACAGTCAGAAAAATGCATTAGGAGCTACTACTGCTGCTGCTGCTGCTGCTGCTGCTGCTGGTGGTGGCGGTGGTCTCGCCTGCGTTCTCAACCTCCTCCTGGCTGTCCATGACCTCCAGGCTCTCGCAGATCAGGCCAATCTGCCTCTTCATGTGGGCCATGGTGCTCTGCATCTTCCTCATCTTCCTCTGCAGCGCGGCGGCGATGGCGCGGTGCGTCTGCCGCTGGGCCTCGTACTCCTGCTGCAGCTGCCGGTAGCAGTTGTGCTGGGCCTGGGTCTGGAGGGAGAGCAGGGTGCCGCAGCCCATGTGGCAGAGCTGGCGCCAGTGCTCGCAGCGCTGGGCATGCGCCTCCAGGTCCCGCCGCAGCACCTGCGCCCCGCAGCCCTGGTGTGGGCAGGGCACCGGCTCGTACTGGCAGGCCGTGCTGTGGCAGTACTCCTCCGAGAGCGGGAAGGTAGCGGCGCAGCCATGAGTCTCGTTTTTACACTGGGAGAGAGACGCGGCTGCGTGAAAACTAGCATCTATCGGTATTGGTATCATATAGAATTATGATACTTTGCTTCTGTGTTGCACTGTGAAGCTGATTACCCATGGTGGGAGAGAAGCATAAATAATATTTTCTCATTCAGAAAATAACTTGGTATTGTTGAGCCCCCACTCTAGTAGAATGATATCGGTTATCAAGTCACTGTATGACATGATTGAAAGAATGGCAATTTATTGATACAAATCATTATTACTGATAGATAAGTGTTTCCCAGCTGCAATTCATGAGGAAGTCCTTCCTTAGCATAAATTTTGTTTCGACAAGTTCTGCCCGTCACTTACCTTGATTCGTAAACGGCTGATGGACTTACTCAGCTTGTACATCACAAATATAAAGCTCTGATTGACAGGCTTTCTACAGCAGGGACAGGTTTCCTGTCTGCAGAAAAAAATAGCAAAGATCTGTTGAAAGTTGTGCTACTGTGCTGTCTCAGAGTCAATTGCTAATAACCAATATATCAAAATAAATCAATGTCAATCCTACTGTACTAATCTTAGAAAATGAATAAACAGCAAAATTAAAATGAAGGTTGTGAGATGTCTTTTAGTAGTCAAAATAACTTGTAGTTGTTATCAAAAACACTTTTCTTCATTTATACATATATACACACTAAATACACATTACAAAAAGGAAATTAAATTTGTGGATATAAAATTATCTTTATAGATTTTAAAGCAATTTAGTTATTGTACTCTACCTTTTAAGCCATTGTAAAATGCACTTTTTGCAGAATACATGGTTGCATGCAACTCGTACTGGACACCGTAGAACACCCCGGCATATGGTGCAGATTAGGTCATAGTCTGGAGTGTCCACAAACAATTCCACGTCATAACCACCACTCTGAAATGCATTCGTTGCGTTAGTATGATTCATTAAGGCTAGTCATGTACATGTACAGACCCAAACAGACGTCAGACTTGAGGAACCTGACAAACCTGGTCCTAACTAATCCTAGAGTAGTGGTACCCAATCATGTGCCACAGAGGGCCAAAAGTACACAGGTTTTTATTGCATACTCCGATGGTGCATGATTGGACACCGCTGTGGGTGAAGAATAGTATTTTTGGTTTGTGTATTGTATTTTCCTGTAGTGGACAGAACACAAGCTCCTCAACCACTGAACCACTGGTGCAATTATTGCAGTGTTAAATATTTCTGGTGATTCCCGCCTTTTGCATTCAAAACACATATCCCTTTCTTAATCGTATACTGACTGCTACAGAAAACAGATTTAAAACCACAGGGATGAACTGGCAATTTTTGAAAATACAAAATCTATAGACAAGCAGCACAGAATCCATTACTGTGGAACAGGAATGATTGCAGCGGTTAGAACAGTGTGGCAGATCATTCAGCGCTCTTCTGGAACATCAGCTGATTTACCATGTGATACAACAAAGCACTGTTTTATCGCAACTTTTTAACCCTATTTATTCAAATGATCATGAACTTTGAAGTCCAACATTAGTGTCATTTGATTGACATTTTGTAATTGTAAAAGGCACTCTTGTCCATGTATTTGTAATTTTTCATAAATATAAAATATAAAGCAGTATGGATTTTGGTTTTTTGGAAACTAGCTAACTAATATATATATATATATATATATATATATATATATATATATATATACACGTATATATATATATACACACATATATATATATATATATATATATATATATATATGCATGCACAGCAAGAGAAGGGAAAATGCCCAAATTAAAAAAATATCCAGGTACTATAGTTAAAAATATCAAATAAACTCACCATAGTTTAGACCTCTGGTGTTATTAGGTCACTGTTGATACTGGTGCCATTCCTTCTTCACGCTTTTGCTGTTCATTTAACTCAGTTTCTATGCATGGACATGTCCGGCACAATACAAATGTGTCCATGCACGCTCAGGCATAACAGTAAACAACTAAAATGGTTTGTTAATAGATCATTTGACTAATAATCATCTGATGATCAATTACAACTGTGTTTTCCCTTCTTTTAAGTTCTAGCACAAGAGACCAACTTCCATGTTTATACCCTGGTAACATTCAGGCACAAACCACCTGTGTCTTTTTGTACACTACAGGTTTTACGGCTCTGACAATGGCATTTCCATGGAAACCATTGAGCTTTCAATGGCAGTCAGCTCTAGAGATTATAAACAGTTCTCTCTTGCTGGTGAGTCCATACTGTGGAGGGTTTTCTGAATGGTTCTTTAGAATACAATGGTATTACAATGGTATTTTCTGTTGTGTAACATTTGACTATATTATAAATACACTAGATTTCTTTATTACATTATTATTTCTATATTATTATAATTCTGGGATTTTCCTTCAATTAGCATTGCTAACAACCTACCATTTGATGGGAACTTGTGTCGTTTCAAATCTCCGAGATGTGTAAAATAAACCATATGTTACAAATATGCAATTTTTAAATGAATTGTGAATTGCCTGGTCTATTAAAATAATTTGATTCACATTTAAATCCATAACATACCAATGAATATGTTTATTACAACCTTTTAAACAATGTCATTATCATTTTGTTTATTTCTAAGCTATTTTTCAATATTTATTTTTCTAAATTACATTACCAATAATGTGTCTATGATTTTGGAAGATATATTAAACAAGTAGTAAATGAAATTGCAGGTATTTTTTACTGCATATTATCTTCATGAATGTCTAAACATAGAAATCACAATGACACCAAAACCCAAACATTTTTTTGTAGATAAGGGTAGCTAGCCGCTAGGAAATCCCAAATCCTGAATGAGGGTGTGAAACAAACAGTTAGTGTCCATTTGTGAATACCTGAAGGACTCTGAAGGGCTCTGAAAGAAAATTTGCTATCAAACAATGGAGTCCAACTCTGTTCAATATTTACATCAATGAGTAAGTGGTGCGGTTGGAACAGTCTGCAACCCCAGGCCTCCTCCTACACGACACAGAAGCAACACAACCCTAGAATAAACCTTAAATTATACTTACCTTGGTCTGAAAATTACAGCATCAGGGGGGAAAAAGCTGAAAGAGCACTCTATGTTATCAAATGAAAATTAAAAATTGTACCAATTAAAATGTGGATAGAAATCTTTGATTATCCAGCCTATTGCGCAGTATGTAAGTGAGGTATGGGGTCCACTCAGCCAACAGAACCATTCTAAATGGGACAAGCATCCAACAGAGACCCTCTATGTAGAATTTTGTAGAAACATCCAAGTACAAAGGAAAACACCAAATAGTGCATTCTGGGCAGAACTAGGCCATTGTCTGTTTGTTTTATTTAGTTTTATTTATCCGTACATGGAAACCATGCAAACAGACAGACACAACAGAAGCAACATACTGATTGTGCAGGTTAGAAAAAAGGCCAAAGGGGCTTATGATACTCTCACCTTGTACTAATCAATCAATTGCAATAAATGATAACAACAACAAATGAAAGAACAAAGAACAGAGAAACATAAAAGTTTTTAACCCTCCTGTTCTGTTCATTTTTTAGGTACAGCAAAATGTTCCCGGGTGATATAAACATACAGGGGGGGTTTGCAAATACATGAAATGAACCATTTTCATTTAGAATGTTGATTACACTTATTAAGGCCAGTAGAAGAAGTTTCATACTGAAAAAATAATTTTAAGTATTTTTCCTAGATTTTCAAACTTTAAAAAGGGTCAATTTGACCCGCAACATAACAGGAGGGTTAAATCAAGTGCCTGCATGGAGGCATGCACAATGAAAGGGGAAGAAAAAAAAGAAACCTATAACCAAAAATCCTGTAAACAAGCTATCAAACAAACTGTGTGAATATGAGTGTGAGTGTGTGTGTGTGTGTGTATGTAGCTCAATCAACCCGGGTCATCAGGCAGGTCCGAAGCCTGTGTTTGTAGTTATTGAGAGATGTACATTCTTTTACTTGGTTTGAAAAAGTGGCTGGTCTTGCAGATCTTTTTTGTAATCGGTATATTCTAAGGAGAATGGTGGTACATGTGGAAGCCCAGGCAATATTACAATAGATGAGGTATGGATAATTTAAGGCAATGTAAGCCCAAGAGCTCAGTCATGAAAATAGCCCCACAGTCAGCTAGTAATGAAACTGACTAACACATTAACCAAACTAAAACAAAACACAGACCCACTTCATATCAGCACTGCCTACCAACAAATCAAAGGAAACTATGTTAGCAAACAGACTAAAATCTCTTATCTGGTATATTGGTATGACACAATCACTACAACAAATTATTTCAAACTATAAAAGACTTCTGTTCCCTAACAAATTAAAAGAAACAACAAATCCTGCAAGGAGAAGGGCCAACAGCTCCAATAGCAGCAAAATATATCTTTGCCTCTCATAATCTGAGGGACACTGGTTAACCACCAAAAATAAATTAATTCATTTATTTTTTATTGTTATATAATTAATAATGTATTAATGTATTTATAATGAATTCATTTAATTTTTTTCAGCATTATTATTATTATTATTATTATTATCACTCTGATATAGCCAAGTGGTTGTTGTTGTTGTTCCCACAGTTGTTGCCCCATAACAATTATGCTGTTTATTCATATTCTAATTCATGCCAATAAAGCATTTTTAATTTTTGAGAGAGAAAGAGAGAGTGAAAGAGAGAGAGAGAGAGAGAGAGAGAGAGAGAGGGCCAACAGGGGGCAGTATTACAATGCACAAAATCTGTGTACTGTATCACCCAGAATTTCCAGTGAATCTAGTATGACTATTCAATGCACGTTGCTCAGTAGTTCTGGGGGAACAATCCATTGTTCCATTTATTTCATGCCAATTTATGCTTGTTTATCCATTTTTGCTGATGAAATTACAAAAATGAAAGGACTCATTACACTTTTGCTGCATATGTGGTGTAAGCAGTAGCCAGAGATCGGTACTGTCATTATTGATGAGACATTTGTAGAACTGAAGTGGAAACCCTGTTCCTCTTTGCTGATGCAGCTTGTTTACGTTTGGCCACATTTAATGAAATTTGCAGTTTTTGTGATAGATGCACCTATAATTAGGCACCAACTAATTGAGCTAAAATTCTGATAGTTGCCTCATGCTGCTTTGGAAACTCACATATGAAAACAATGATTGTCAGACCTCTGTTATAGCTTTGTAATTGTAATTTACTACATAGTGTTTATCATGTGTTCCATTATTTTGAGCAAAATGAGCACAATTCATCCTGCCATATTTTCTGATTGTCAAATTCTGTAAACTCTCAACTTCCAATCAGAGGACATTGGGTTACAAATAAAAAATATAAAAATTGAATATGGGATGTAGAAATATTTTAAACACTGTAGACAACTTTGAAATAAAACAACTATGAAAATGAGACAGCATTTGACCTGTGGCAGGAAGGTAGCTGGTCACATTGGAACACAATGTACAGCACTGCCCATACAGTATGTGCACCACGGAAATGTGTCACAATGCAATATTTACACAGGGTTCATATAATGACTCAAAGTTTGAATTGGTGGGGTTCCAAAACTGAAAACATTTCCTTGCTGGAAATGAAGATAAAAAGCACCTTTATTTGTATACAGTACAATGCTATTTTTGGGATATATTTGGAGGAACGCAATGATTTCATCCATCTATTGTTTCTTGTAGATAATATGTATTAAATGACTTTACCTAAAAACCAAACTGCCCACAGCAATATTTTCCATGACAGATGGCTTTTCATTGGTTGAGTTGGTAAAAGCGTGTACCACACATACTGCTGGAGAATTTTATCCAACACATCACTAGGTCAAATATTTTCATGAAGATAATTTTTTACAAATTGCACAGGAGATATACTTTGAATGTTCTTCATATGGAGACTTATGAATGTCTCACAGTCCACTATTCCCATTATTATTTTAATGAAGGAAATTAAATAACATGTCATATTAATTGGTCCTTCATAAGAGCTAACCTTCTTAACCTTCCTCCTGTGTTCTGGTCAAATCTGACCAATTTACAACTTTCCTAAATTATAAATATTGTGTTTTTCATCTAATTGCCTCAAGACCTTATATTTTCCTCCACACTAGGCATTTGAACATACAATATTGCTGATCATCACTTTCATTGCATTTTGAGTGGTTTAGTTAACTTTGTTACACCTGTGGTGTTTCGGGTCTAAAATGACCGTCATAGGAAATTAATGAGTAAAACTATATTATGTTCATCCAGCAGATGGAAAACATCCCCATACACACACCCACTCACCCACACATCCACAACCACAACCCCCTCACCCCCCACCCATCCACCCCTCACCCTTCAGGTTGTCCTACAAGCGATACAAAAACTCTTTGCATTTGAATGGATCTCTATGGGAATTGAGGGGTGGGACTAGATTCAGCTGTAGCACCCTGCTGCTGCTAGATATGCAGTAGATACTACAAGCATTGTTTCTCCTGAAAATTTTTTCCATTGAGTTCAACAGGAAAATGAATCAGGAGAAACAATGCTTATAGTATCTACTGCATATCTGGCAGCAGCACGGTGGTTTGAGGCTCATTTGATGCCTTCAACCCTTGATGACTTAAAGCCACTTAGCCAACAAATGTGTTCCATACTGTACCAGTATAATTTACAGCTGAATCTAGTCCCACCCTCAAATTCCCATAGAGATCCATTCAAATGCAGAGAGTTTTTGTATTGCTTGTAGGACAACCTGAAAATAAAATATCCAGACTGGTATGATGTTGATAGGTCACAGACATCAGGAAGTCATGGCATGCAAATGACATGCAACCAAATACAAAACATGACTCTTTTATTTGACATTATGTTAATTTGTCTAGTGAATTTCCCTGTTTCTCGCTTTTCCCCAAACAGTTCACTGCAGCAAAAGTAAATGAGCAAATGGTGGCGCAGGAAGTCTCAGGAGTGCATTTTTTAAATTCTTGCTAATTTTCTGACCAATGATTTGTTGTTAAGACCATTAAAAGCTTAATTTTTTGCCATTTTGGGCTTGGCCCATTTTTTTTGCCTAGGAATGTACATTTTCAGTGTCTGTTCTTTATATATTCACTACAGTTACTCATGTTAACTACTAGTTGAAGACATTATTTCACAGCTTAAAAAGGTGTTGAACAAAATTTGGTGATGATTTATAGTTTTTGTGTTAATATAAGAGCAGTTAAAACAGATCAGCCAAATTTGGCCGCAAACACTAAAATAAGCGAGGAGCAACGAACACTGGAGGAAGGTTAAATTGTACTTACTCCATAAGCACTACATAAACATTAAAAAATGGTTATGCCAATGATATAGGCAGGAGTACTGTTACCATAGATGAAGCAAGTGACATTTCTATCACCTAATGAGTACCAGTTCTTGGTTACTGACATAAGCATCCATATAGGTGGTTTTTAGCAACTCTGACTTTGTGTGAGCTGTAAAATGTGGATAAAGACGTCAGACCAATAAATAGATATGGACCCCTCTCTGTAGGTATGAAGAGATCTCCGACAAAGGCATTGCCAGTATTTCATTATTTCTATTTTTTAATTTATTCTTTATTTTACCAGGAAACCCCAATGAAATTTTCAAGGGGGACCTGAAGTATACATAGTTACAATCTTAATGAACAAGACAGATTAATAGAGCAAGACACAACTAAAAAACAATGGGTAAGTATTTAAAAACAGATGCACTTTTCAATAAAAGCATGAGAGACTAAGGGCTCTATCTTACACCCGACGCAAAGTGGCGGCAAGCACAACGCATGTGTCTTTGCTTGTTTCAGACGCAGTTGTCATTTTCCCGTCCAACGCCCACGTTGTTTAAATAGCAAATGTATAATAGCCTTACATTTATATAGCACTTTTCCGAATGCTCAAAGTGCTTCACAGTGAAGGGGAACTCACCCCACCCACCACCAATGTGTAGCACCCACCTGGGTGATGCACGGCAGCCATTTTGCGCCAGAAAGCTCACCACACATTAGCGAAGGTGGAGAGGGAGATAACATTTATTTAGCCAATTAAATCTGGGGATGGTTTTGGTGGCAAGTTTGCGAGAGCCAGATCTGGGATTTAGCCAGGACACCGGGGAACCCCCTACACTTAGTGATAAGTGTCATGGGATCTTTAATGACTACAGTGAGTCAGGACCTCGGTTTAACGTCTCATCCGAAAGATGGAATCTCCTACAGCACAGTGTCCCCGTCACTGCACTGGGGCATTGGGGTTTTTTTTTTTTTTTATTTGACCAGAGGGAAGATTGCCCTCTGCTGGCCCACCAAATGTAGCTACTTGTGCCCATCTGAGCGCCCATGGGCCCATGGTCTTAAAATGAGGTGTGGTCAGGCGCATTGTTAGCACATTGCTATCTTGAGGCAGCGGAAAGCGATTGCGCGATTGACCAACAAAAACCTGGTCTTAAGTCAATGGCGCAGTATTTTACTGCTATTTTAAGGGCGCATTATTAAGATAGTAATATGTGCCTACACAGGCGGGTGGACAATGCGTAATATTTTTTAAAAAAAAAACATGTCATAATGGTTATTCATAATATTTATCAGAATTACTTGACAAATCTGCCATTATAATAGCAATCCGCCAAGAGGCAAGCGCACCTGGTTTTTAAAGGGAATGGGAGATGACACTCTGATTGGTTTATTTAATGTTACGCCCAAAAGACACCTGTGATTAATTAAGAGACTAAGTACAACCCCTTTGAACCATGTGCCTTACTTTGCGCTCAGATTATCCGCCGTTAAACTAGCAAAAGTGGATTTGTACACGCCCTAAATGCACCTGCGCCATGCACGTTAGACCGTGCGCTTAGATGGTTAAAATATAGCCATAAATGTTTAAAATCAGAGAGTGGTATTAGTATGTCCATTTCAAGTTGGTTCTGGAAATTGTTCCAGCTTTTGGGTGTAATGTAATTTAAAGCAGTTTTCTCATGGTCTGTAGACGGCTTTGAGACTTTGTGTGTTCAGGCAAGTAGACCTGTTTGCCTGAACACACCTTTCTTTGTGATAGGTCCACTAATCTTTAATACATGTGAGAATGGAAGTTATCAAATCTGAACTGTGAATTAAATAATGTTCACTTGCAATAACATGTTGAATGGAATGTTATGTCTTACTGATCATATTCATGATGAATATAACATAGTTTATTCCGGTTTTAGCACATGTTATAATTATAATGGTCAGAGAGCAATTTCAGTCTACAGTCTACAGCTGTATTAATTATGCTATGGAATTATGTTCTTTCACTAATATAGCTTTGGTGGAGATTATTTGAATTGGCTGCTTTTTTCATACTTTCATGTGATCAACCTGTACGGACTTGTATTTTGTTACAGAAATGAAAACAAGTTTATCTGACTCCATTGAATATTTGTAGTATGGCCAGAAAATTGCTGTCCTCCAGCAGTTTCCATTTAACCTGAACCTGTAACCTGAACGTTTTTGCATGAATACAAGTTTGCATATACGGTATGAGCATTGCCTGGGGTGTGTACCGATGAAATTTTGGAGGGCAAGACATTGTATCCCAGAGAGCAAGACATTCACATAAGTGCTCTCTGACAATGACCTTCTATCCTAGGAGGATAGATATACCTCTCATCTGGGAACCTTGAGACTCAAATGCTTGCGTCATGAAGCAACTTTAAAATCTGCAGATCCAAGCACTGAAACTAACAACTATCTGAGAGAACATCCTAATCAAGGCACCCCACCTGGTTATTGAGACTGTTTAAACATCCTTAAGCATGTTGGCTCTATTTATTTATGAAATAACACTAGAATAATACTAGGATCTGCCAGGACAGACAGAGGGAATAGTCAAAGGGAAAAGCACTATTAAAATAAAAGACTTCACAGAAACAATACCTTCAAACTATTTTTTATGGTTTATTTCTTCCGTGTCAGCTTTATTTGTGGCTTGATATGGCTTTTTGTGTTATTTTTACATACTGTTTGAATAATTTAAACAAACATTTTTAATTCCCCCAGCTTATCTTTTAGAGCCTTTAAAAAGCTGAAATTAAAATAAAAATTGGCATTGTTTTCAAAAACTCAATGCAAATTGATTGTTGTCATTACTAAGCAATGTGGTAAATTGATTTGCTAAATGCAAGTGATCACAAAAAAAAATCACAAAATTTTGTGAAAGACATTTTGACAATAATGTGCGACCTGAGAGTAAAAATGCTTGTGAATTGCTCTGATGAAATTGGGGAGCCCCTGTTTTCAGTTTTACCCCAGCGCATTGATTCCCTCTGCTGAGAATGTATTGTTTCTGCTTGCTGATGAGTCAGGAATGTCCACTGAATATGATAAAGGGTTTTTATTCAAATAAAATGAATGGTTGAACATAATCAGATACTTTACATTCTTCACAAACACACACAGCCAACATACCTGCATGGGCAGGGCTATTCTCTGCAGTTCGAAGGACAATGTAAAAACATGTGAATTCATGAGAACAGAAGAATAACATACATAAACACATTTATGTTTTCCACTATGGAAAATATAGATTTAAACCTCAGAACACAAGTGCATAAAAGAAATGCATCAATGATCAGAGTCCATTATTACAGAAATCAAACCAATCAGCTCCAGCCAACAAAAAACATGTTGATATTCCATGATTATTTGTGTCTGATAAACTGTATTATGTGCATTTATCTTGTAGTTTTCATTGTGATTTCTATTACTACCTGTACTCTTTTCTCTTTCTGTATGCAGATTACTGATTACCATAATGTCATACTGCTGTATCACATGTTAAACTCTTGTAACTATAAAAGAACTATACAAAAACATCAATAACAAGGCAATATATTTCTTTACAGTCTTAATTATCCTCACTGGCAACTTTAGTCACCCCTAATCCACCCTAACGACCCTGCATTTGCTTCAGCTCAGGTAGGCGGGCTTTGGACGCCAGGGCAGCCTTGCGTGTGAAAGTGGTGCAGCGGGTGAAGATCTCCTGGTCCCTGGGCCGTGGTGGAACCTTGGGAGCGGAGGAGACCTTCAGGGGATTGAGGTCAGGACTGCTGGGGCTGAGCCTTTCCTCAGCGAGGCCACTATCAGTGCTGTGGAGCTCCACTATGCCCGTGGGGCTGCAACTGAGAGAGTCGCTGCCTGTCCAGCTGGAGTCATCACTGAAGCTGGACTCACTCCCCAGACTAACCCCGCTCATGCTGCCCTTGCGGCTCTCGTTCTCTGTTGGGACAGGCGGGAGGACATGGCTCTGGTGTGGCTCTGACAGAATGTCCAGTGAGTGTGATTTTTTCTTGTTAACAGCACTGAGGCTTCCCTTTGGCAGGGGGGAGAATCGGTCTGAGTTATGCAGCTGTGCCATGTTAAGTGTGGAACTCCACATCTCCCTCTGGGCATGGACAAGTGGGTTGGTATAAGGTTTCAGGTACATGGAGGGCACATAGCCAGCTTTGCCCTTATTTCTGTGGGGAGGGAAAATGACAAAACCAAGATTAAAGGTGTAGAAATAGGCAGAGTTGCCCTTATTGCATGAGGAAACCTTGTGCTATTGTCGTGTAGATCAGAAAGTGCCTGCAACTGTCACTTGTAGCCCTGAAATGGACATGTAGTCAGTGTCCTTAGTGCAGATGAGATGCAACATTTATGTGGGTCTATGCAACAGAGCACTTTAAATGTCACCCTGGATGTTTCAGATTATCTGACATTTAAGCAAATCGCTAGACAGTGAGCATACCTGATGAGCCACCAGCCATTGTCAGATTTTTGCAGCACCTCCACCACAGAGCCAATGTGCATAGTGACCTCGTCCTCATTTTTAGATGTATAGTTCCTGACTGCATTGTATAGTAAACCTACATGCAAACATAAACCAGAAGAAAACATTAAACATATCTGTTACAAGTCAGTGTTCTAAACAGTGTCAAATAGTGTCGCAAACAGGAAACATGTATTACTAGCCATCAAGGGAGAGAAACAAACTAAAGGATATTCTGATTGCATCTGAAACTAATTTCAAAAATATAATGCCAAATTAATTCCTGGTTTCCCCCAATGTGCTTCTGTTGCACCAGATCTAATGGTTCAGTGAACGGCTCTCGGGTGCAGTTTTGGTGTGGCACAGAGACACTCAACTTTAAATCAATCTGATGGCAAAAAAGATGGATCCCTGTATTGTGTAGTGTAACTGCAGTGACCTGCCCAAATTTGATACCCCTGATCAAGTACAAATATCCATGTACCTGCTGCAGGTGTCCCATCGTCATAGTCATCTTCTTCATCCCCATCCTCACACTTAACCAAGTAAGGTGCTGGGAACCAGGCCAGGCATTTGCCATCATTCTCCACCAGCCACCAACCTGAACAGAGAGATTTAATGTCAAGAAGACACCAGAGGCTAAACTGAAGGGGGGCTAATGTGTCAGATGGACCAAAGAGCCCCCCAACCTCATTAGGGGTTCAGCACTTTAGCTATCAAATAATTGGCCACACATGTTGTTACCCTTTCAGTCTCTTGACAGCAAGGGATAAACAGTGTTTATTACATTCATTCTTGTATAACATTTAACATTTTAAAGGGATAATTCCACCCCATAGCTCATTGCTCATACAAACATATAACCAAAATAATGAATCTATGCCATATTACCACCATAGTTGAACATTCATCAGTGATTGAATGTAAACGGTCACTTGAAAATCTATCACTTCTTTCAGCGAATCATGTGTAATACAAAAGCCCTGTGCCTGCAAAGTCTTGTGACAATGAAATAAAAGCCCTGAAAATCATAAAGTACTGCATGCTTTAAGAGGCTAACCTGCTTTGTCTTTGATGAGTACATCCACCGTCTCATCCACAGCCACTTTGAAGGGCCTGTTCTTGGTGTCCCTTGTCTCATATGGGGCCACACAACGGTATGTTTCAGGCACATAGGGCCGTGTCACATTGCCCATGCTGAATCGCTTGCCGCCAATAGTATCCATTCCTCTATCATTGCTGTCTGCAATGTCCTCCAAGTGCAGAATCACAATGCTGTGGATAAGACAGACATGAGCATGCCACTTCCATGTTTGCTAACAATTCCACAACCAAATAAAGTACCAAATAAAAACCACAGAAATTAATTTAATTAAAAGGAGGCACCACAGGTGAAAATAGTGATTTTGCCTGGACAGGTTAGTTTTGGGATATTATGATATCTTGTGTCTACAACTACCGTAATTTCATAAAATTTCTGAAAAAATGATTTGAAACAATTTTAGATCGTTAATTAAGATGTTTTTACACCAGCTATGTCAAGTATAACCAAGCACAAAATCAGCTTTAATGGCTATTTTCTCTAAATTGCATGTTTTGTGTATTTTTCCCAACTTAACTAATAGATATAGATACCAAATTTGACATGTTTCTTAACTAAAATATCTAATAATTCACAGAAGCTTTTTTGATACATTTTGTCATTTCTACGTTATGGGGTATTTTATATGGAAAAACTGAAATTTAACACATACATAGTGTCTTTAATTCAGACAGAATCTACTGAGAGAAAAAAAATTCTAATTCAAATTTGCGCATTTAATTATACATGAGCTAATTTAAAAACTAAAAAAAGAAATAAACCTCCCCTTGATCAAAAATGATCTCTGAAAACATTCACATTACAGACAACTACTTCAAAGCATACAAAAGCACAATGACCTTTTATAACATGCCCATTTCATAAATCTGCTAGAAAGAGCACATACCTGTTCTTTACGAACTCTGGCTGCAGGTCCTGATGCTGTGGCAGGAAGAACTGGATCAGCTCAGAGCTCTGTGTGACGCTGGGCTCACATTTCAGCAGCTCTGTGCAGTAATTTTCCAGGAGAGACAGGCGACGCAATGATTTGCTGGAGTCCTTCCTCTGAGAAGTCTTTGTGTTCCTTGCTGAAATGGAGGAATGTAGCAGAAGAATTAACACTTTCGTTGAATGAATTAACAGGATGATGAGGTTTGTATAAAAAGTGAATGTACCTCTGAACCTTGGAATCACTCTCTCTGATGTGTGAAATGGGTTTTTCAAGGAAAACAGCTTTTTCAGTTGCTTCTGGTAGAGTAAAAGAATAAATGGTTTTAGACCCGAAAATTCCAAAGCACTGACTGTTTATTTCTTTAAAGTATGTTTAATTAACTTACATGAAGTTTCTTGAACTCCTGAAATGATCTGTAAACAATGATTTCGCTATGATCTGACCAAAGCACAGAGGTCATGAACACCTGAAAAAGATTAAACTGAATGTTAATTGATAAGTCTACATTGGCTTTAAACTTTTTACATATTCACATTTGGCAGATAGAATGAGTTCCTATTTGGCTGATGTTTGATCAAAATTGAGTGAAGATGTGGTGTTTATATTTCAGCCAAAGTAATACATAAAAAACATAAATCTAAATATCAAATAAGAACCATCTATTTGTTTCAGCAGGTGCCAAAATGGTGATAGTTAAAATTAAATTGGATATCATGATAGTGAAACTATTTTGCCATCACCAGAGGTGCGTTCAAGTTCAGCGAACAAGGCGAACGTTTGCAAAGATAAGCGAACGGTCTGAAAAAGGTAGTGGGACGGAGGGAAATGTTCCCAGTTGGGTATTTCAATTGAAGATGCCGTAGTGTGATCAGTTTTTTCAATAATGTTATTGCTAACGCTAGCCAATGTTATTATTGTTCGCTAGGTCGCTTTTTTATCATCGATGATCACAGAAGCGGCTGTGAGTACAAATACTCTCGTCGCCATGTCTGTTTACGTTTAATGCAAACAATTTGGAATGTTCGTAAAAAGCAGTTCAAATTGAATTGTTTAAAGAAAACATGTTCGCCACGAACATTCGTCTCTGTTCGCTGAACTTGAACGCACCTCAGTTAAAGCAGCTTATCTCAGGTTCCATACCTTGCTCGTATTCTTTTCCATAACCCCAATAAGCTTGACAGCGGTTGGGAATCGTTGGTCCGTCATCTTTGTTTTTGCAAGGGATTGCTTGATACTGCGGAAGAGGCAACTTCGTCTTACAACCGTTTTCAACCACTCTCATGCAAACGCCGCCCGAGTAGGCTATATATACTGAGCATGCAGGCGTTGCCAAAGATAGATATTCCCCGTGAACACATTCCGGGCACGTGCGCAACAACAACAGCTGGCAAGAGGCCATGGCACGACACAAAAAATCATCCGTGGGAATTTCTGAATTAGCACGTATTGCACGTGTACGACATCCGGACATGTCCGCTATAAGCCTACCTGGTTTATTGAAATTATACATATATATAGTTGGGATAATCAATTTAAGGACATGTACTAAACTACAACAGATAAAGATAAAGATTTATTGTAAGTTTTAAAAAACTTTATATTGATTAATTAAAGAACGGGCTAATTGTTGTGATATTGTTTGTGATATAAAACTGTGTTAGTGCATGAGTAAGTGTGTATCTGTATGTGTTTCAATTGAAGTGACTATGTGTTAATTCCAATAAATAGCACATTATTATTATTTTATGTTTTTAAATCAACAATTAAAACTTTATACAGATCAAATAAAAAAGTCCAGTTAAAATGCTATTAGAAAACTCTTTAACCATCAAAACACTGAAATTAAAACTGCTTTTGTGGCTGGTTTTACCTTAAGGGCCAGACATGTCTTTCTTTGCATCCACGTCTCAGGTGTGTATCACAGTTCCACAGTAATTGCAGCAATCTGATCTACAGTCAGAGGCTGTTGCTGAGATTTGAAATACAGTACAAAATAAATCACAATACAAAACTGTGTCGACATTTATAGTATAGGCCGTATTACTGCAAATAAGAGTACAGTATTGCTATTGTAAAAAAACACACACACACACAAAAAAAAAAACCCAGTAACTTACTGGTTACTTGCTTCCAGTACTTTCCTGTAAATTGCACAATGAATTTCTTACAGCACAAAGAGTTGCTTTGTGGTTATTGCTCTTGATTTCCCTCACAATACAAACAAATTGTATTTCTTTATATTGTGCAATGTTGTTTACATTACAGTATAGCTGTGATAACTTTAATCTGCCCTAAGGACTGGATAGGTCTCAGCACCTGGCCATGGCTGGTGACAAGAATGAAATATGTTTTCTATTGATATGGTTCATCTACATTCAACAGGTTGGTGTACAACTTGTTTGACTTGTACAACCAGCAAACAAGACAAACCAGAACTATTCTTTCAAAGAACTTGAAAGGTTCTTCAGGCAGGCATGTATGTGCAGTAATTTATGGAACTAGATTGCAACCAAGCCAAACAATAACTAAAATTCCTTCTGAGAACCTGCGTGGATGCATTTACATCATCTATGTTATGTGAATGCTGTAAAAGGCCACTTGAATGCCTTTTCCAAATGCCCATTTCCATGTTTAGACTTGAAATGTGATACACACATGAAAAAATTACAAAAGTGCAAAGTACTTGCTCTTCTCTCACTATTTTCATAAAAATGTTAGATACATTGCATATAGTTTCTTAATATGATCATGGTAGGTATTGTCTTACATTTGTTAGAAGCAGCTTACAGTGTTCACTTTCAGTTACATCAGATCAGTTTTGTTTATAGACCTCTCAGGGAGCATGGTTTTTACTTTGTTGCTATCCAAACACCACTCCAAAGAAGGCTTTCACAGTGTGTTTTGTCTCAATGTCTGTAGTTGTGCCTTCCAATATACAGTCCCCTCCAAAACTATGGTAATGAGTGAAATTTAAGGCATTTAAGGCTACTTAAGGCATTTAGACATGAGATCAAAAGTTGAACATGAGACAAAAGTACAGACACCCAGCTTTTATTTCATGGTATTTACATGCATATATGTTTTACCATTTTACAGAAATGTGTTAAGTCCCCTCCTTGAGTCCCCTCTTCTTCAGCTGTTAACAGATGAATGACTGGTGTTACCTGTTCCTCAGGTGTATCCTTTTGCATGTGTCTAGAGTCACAGTTCCTGTCTTCGACCACCAGAGGCCACCAGTTCCCCAGCCCTATTTTTTTCTATTTTGTTTTCTGTCTTTGGTCTCTGTTCCTTTTAATTGGTGTTTTGTTGGATTATTGATGTGAATATTGTTTTTTATTGAATGCCCAGAAAAGTTGTATAGGTAATTTATTAATCACATCCCAAACAACTTATACCATGTGATGTGTGTACTGTGAATTATTTGATATTAAATAAGCTGTGTTTGTATTCTAAGTCAATGTGGAAATGTCTTTGCAGCTTCTGGTCGGTGTTGGGGGAGAAGTACAAGTCTCTTTACCATTTTGTGACTGATAAAGATTGTTTCATCAACAGAGGAAAGAAGTTTGTACAGTTTGGAGAGGTACATTTTAGAAGATAATATTTTAGCAATTTCTTCAAATAAGGGAGGTGGTTGCCGGTTTTAAGTGGTCCTGATTTTAGATTTAATTACTGATTTTGGTATGAATTAATTTTTTTGGAAGAGGTGATGAAGATGTGTGATCCTTTTTGGTTCCATGTGCTGAAGAAACGTGGTGTTTTGCAGAGTTTTAAAATCGGGTGTGCCAAATTGGGGTGTACTTACTAGGTGTTTTTACTGGCTCTGTTAGCTGCCTTGTGTTGCTTTGGACACTGACATACCAAAGTGACTGTCAGACCTGTTTTATACATTGTTACCACTTACTGCTAATTTACTTTCAACTTAATATGACTAATTGATGTAGCTGCATTTGTAATTGCAATTTAGTTACTTTTTTCATATGCTGTTTCCATTATTTTGTCCAAACTCAACATACGGACATTCCAGGGCTACAAAGAATTGGGAGGTAGTTCACAAATCAGGATTACCCAGAACAGTTCTTTTTACTTCAGTCCACGTTACAAATTTTGGAGGGTTCCAAGAATCATATTATTGCTTCCAGTTTCTATAAATATATTTTGCAACTTGTTTGGCCAAGGTGAGTCCAAAACTGAGAAGGTTTCCTTGCAGGAAATGGAGATAACAAAGCACCTTTGAGTTAATGTTTATATAATGGTTTGTCATATGTTTTGAAGAAATAGTTTCATCCATTATTACGGCTTCTTGTGGATATGATGTTACATTACATTACATTACAGGCATTTAGCAGACGCTCTTATCCAGAGCGACTTACACAACTTTTTACATAGCACTTTACATTGTATCCATTTATACAGCTGGATATATACTGAAGCAATGCAGGTTAAGTACCTTGCTCAAGGGTACAACGGTAGTGTCCTTACCCGAGAATCGAACCTGCGACCTTTCGGTTACAAGCGCAGTTCCTTACCCCTTACCCTTACCCACTGTGCCACACTCCGTCCTCCGATGTTTTGAATTAATTTCTCTACAAACCACACCTGTATAAGCCCACATGAGTACTTTCCATGACTTGAATACTTTCCATAGCTTTATAGTGGTTCAGTTGGTAAAAGCACGTACCACATGTACTGGTGGAGAGCTTTATCCAATACATTGCTTGGTCAGAGGTTTTCATGAACTGAATTTTTTGTAAGTGCACAGCGGTTGTACTTCCTATGGAGACTAATGAAGTGTCTCACAGTCCACTTTATTCCCATTTTTATGTTAATAATGGAAATTCAGTAACACATGATATTAATTGGTCCTTGATAAGGGCTATGCAATACCTTCAAGTCTTAAATAGCATTTTCTTTATTAGCACTACATAAACGTTCAAAAATGGTATGGAGTACTGTCACCACTAATGAAGCAAGTTCACATTATAAGTACCAGTTTTTGGTTAATGACATAACTTAAGCATCCTTATAGGTGGTTTTTAGCAACTCTAACTTTGTGGGTTTTAAAATAAATGTGGATAAAGGCGTCAGACAAATGAATAGATACGGGTCCCTCTCTAGTTATGAAGGGATTTCCAGGACACAAACACCTGCTTTCCTGAACTGTGCTGTTGTATGTGCAACTGGGCATCAGCCAGCCTCTAAAATATATATTCCTAATATAGCTGGTGGAAGTCTTATTTCAAATGAACTGCCATCATCGTCTTATTTCCCTGCTTTTTTGTGTTTTTATGTACACATATGCATGATTGCTTTAAAGATGTTTCTGATGATAAGAGAGTGTAGCTGATGTACTGTAGATGGCCTGTTTTTAAAAAATGTGCTTGTTTTTGGACTGTATTTGATTTCCTGTGTGATAGTATCTCAAATCATGTTTTGCTGCATGCACATTATCAAGGAGGAAAGTGAGCAGTTTCGTAGTCACGCAAGGTTAAAGAAAACAATGGCAAGTTTTTAAAAACGGTTTTCAACAGAAGTAGAAAGTCTAGATTCAGAAAGTAAAAATATTCCCCAGTATTTTGTTCCAACTGTCTGGATTTTCTAAATAGCACAATTCCTCAGCTGGAAGGTAGAACTAATTAATGAAAATAGCTGGCTGAGTTCATGGGTGGAAGAAACACATGGCAGTACTTTCTGACCCCTGGACATTCCATGTCTGATTTTAACATTTATGATGCTAGAGCAGGAGATGGTACATTGTCCAGTGGGGGCAGCGGCTCTACTCAGGGAGTAGGGCACTGCAAACACAGGTTGCTTATTCTGGTATTAATAATGTTTTCAATGTTATACATTATCACACGCCAGTGTAACACCCCTGGGAGGGAGATGCGGCAGTGCCGGGGAACACCATTGTCTGTTGCTTGGAGAGAGAGAGAGCGCACCCACACAAACATGAAATAAAATAAACGCCCTTCCCCCTCACGGGTTCCAGGCAAAAACAATAAAATAAAATAACAAACTAAAATAACAATGACAAAAGAAAGCAAAACCGAGCGGCAACTTTTCAGTTCCCCGCTCGTAGCTGGCCAGATTTTCGCCTGGCCAGCTCCTCCCAGTTTTCAGTGTGTGGTTCACTTTTTCCCTGTCTTGTTAAAAGAAACTAAACTGAAATTAAATGCAACTCAAATAAAGAAACTCGCTCTCGGTGTTAGCTCCCGGTCTCAGCCCCAAACTGTGGAGAGCAGCACACCTTTAAGCACCTGGGCTGATTAGCTAACACAGCCCAGGTGCGTGTGCTCTCTCCACCAGCCAGCGCAGCCGTGACCAATCCGCCTTTCCTGCATTTATTGTGGGATGAGAAAGAGAGAGCGACAATTCCAAAAATAATAATAAAAAAAGTGTATCTTCAGACATTCCCCCTCACAGGCTCCAGGTAAAAATAATAAACAAAAATAACAAACTAAAATAATAAAGGTTTTTATTGTACGGTCAAGGTGGCTCCTGCTGCCACTTCTGAATTATCTCTATGGATGGTAAAACCCTGGTTTCAGCCCACTTTTTAGTGAGACATTCCTTTTCAGTGGTACTGTACTGACTCTCCCTGGGGTTGAGTTTACAGCTGATGCAGAGCACTGGTCATTTTTCCCTATCCACCGGTTAGGACAACACCACCCCCAGTCCTCCATCTGAGGCATCAGTTTACAGGAGGAAAAATTTTGCAAAGTCGGGGCTAATCAACAGAGGAACACCACACAAGCACGCTTTTATTTTCAAAAACGCTGCCTGGTACTGCTCCATCCACTAGACCAATCAGGAACCCCGTTTTCGAGTGAGGTCAGTGAGGGACTTGCGAGGCTCGAAAAGTCCAGAATAAATCAATAGTAATGATTTTCTAATCCCAAGAACGACCTCACTTGCTTTTTAGACAAGCAGCTATCGCAGCAGTTTTTATCACTGACGGGTTGACTCATCCCCGCCCCAGGAGCAACCCCAGATACCATACCTCCCTCCACCCAGATGCACACATCCCAAGGTTTGCTGTGAGTCTTGTGAGAATAATGATGTCAAATAAGCTTGAAGTAGCGGATGCCCCATGCAATCCAAATGGGAAGGTGACAAATTTATGTAATCCAATTTTTTGACACATGAATCTGGCAGTAGTCCTCAGTCAGACTGACCCAACTGGCTTGGGAACAAGCATAATGGGGCTATTCCAATTACAGGTGATTCCTCAATTACTCCCATCTCTAGCATTTTGCCCAATTCCTCCTGAACTAGTTTCTTTTTATTGCAAAATGTTAGAGAATGAGTGCTACACGGACAAAGATAATGGCAAAAAAAGGTGCTCTTTAAAAAGAAAAGGAAACATTAATGCATCAAAAACGGGTTCGTTTGTGCAATCTGAGAGTGAAAATGCTTGTGAAGTGCTTTGATTAAATTGGGGAGCCTCTTTTTTTCAGTTTTACCCTAGTGCATTGATTCCGTCTGCTGAGAATTTATTATTTCTGCTTGTTGATGAGTCAGGAATGTCCACTGAATATGAAAGGGTTTTTATTAAAATAAAAGGAATGGTTGAACATGATCAGATACTTCGTATTCTTCACAAACACACACAGCCAACATACCAGCATGGGCAGGGCTATTCCCTGCAGTTCGAAGGACAATGTAAAAACGTGAATTCATGAAAACAGAAGAATAACATGCATATAAGGCACGTTATTTTTTCCCCACTATGGAAAATATGGATTTAAACCTCAGAACACAAGTGTATAAAAGAAATACATAAATGAACCCATTATTACAGAATTCAAAGCAATCAGCTCCAGCCAACAAAAAACATGTTGATATTGCATGATTATTTGTGTCTGATAAACTGTATTGTTATGTGTATTTTTCTTGTAGTTTTCATTGTGATTTCTATTACTACCTGTACTCTTTTCTCTTTCTGTATGCAGATTACTGATTATCATAATGTCATACTGGTGTACCACATGTTAAACTCTTGTAACTATAAAAGAACTATACAAAAACATCAATAACAAGGCAATATAGTTATTTACAGGGAGTGTCTTAATTATCCTCATTGGCAACTTTAGTCACCCCTAGTCCACCCTAACGACCCTGCATTTGCTTCAGCTCAGGTAGGCGGGCTTTGGACGCCAGGGCAGCCTTGCGTGTGAAAGTGGTGCAGCGGGTGAAGATCTCCTGGTCCCTGGGCCGTGGTGGAACCTTGGGAGCGGAGGAGACCTTCAGGGGATTGAGGTCAGGACTGCTGGGGCTGAGCCTTTCCTCAGCGAGGCCACTATCAGTGCTGTGGAGCTCCACTATGCCCGTGGGGCTGCAACTGAGAGAGTCGCTGCCTGTCCAGCTGGAGTCATCACTGAAGCTGGACTCACTCCCCAGGCTAACCCCGCTCATGCTGCCCTTGCGGCTCTCGTTCTCTGCTGGGACAGGCGGGAGGACATGGCTCTGGTGTGGCTCTGACAGAATGTCCAGTGAGTGTGATTTTTTCTTGTTAACCGCACTGAGGCTTCCCTTTGGCAGGGGGGAGAATCGGTCTGAGTTATGCAGCTGTGCCATGTTAAGTGTGGAACTCCACATCTCCCTCTGGGCATGGACAAGTGGGTTGGTATAAGGTTTCAGGTACATGGAGGGCACATAGCCAGCTTTGCCCTTATTTCTGTGGGGAGGGAAAATGACAAAACCAAGATTAAAGGTGTAGAAATAGGCAGAGTTGCCCTTATTGCATGAGGAAACCTTGTGCTATTGTCGTGTAGATCAGAAAGTGCCTGCAACCTTCAGAGATCAATAAACCTGAAACAACAGAACATGGTTCTTGGTGGAATACATTTCCAAACTGTCACTTGTAGCTGGGTCTGAAATGGACATGTAGTCAGTGTTCTTAGTGCAGATGAGATGCAAAGACCCACATATATGTTGCAACAGAGCACTTTAAATGTCACCCTGGATTTTTCAGATTATCTGACATTTAAGCAAATCACTAGACAGTGAGCATACCTGATGAGCCACCAGCCATTGTCAGATTTTTGCAGCACCTCCACCACAGAGCCAATGTGCATAGAGACCTCGTCCTCATTTTTAGATGTATAGTTCCTGACTGCATTGTATAGTAAACCTACATGCAAACATAAACCAGAAGAAAACATTAAACATATTTGTTACTAGTTAGTGTTCTAAACAGTTCTCATCTCTGACTGCAAATACACTGTACAGACATTAATCATGAAAAAGAAATTCGCACCAAATCATGATTTTTGAAACTTGTCAGCAGTTGTTCGAAGGAATACATTTTAGGAAGCAAGGACGTTTCAACAAACAGGAAGCATGTATTACTAGACATCAAGGGAGAGAAACAAGCTAAAGCATATTCTGATTGCATCTGAAACTAATTTCAAAAACATAATGCCAAATTAATTCCTGGTTTCCCCCAATGTGCTTCTGTTGCACCAGATCTAATGGTTCAGTGAACGGCTCTCGGGTGCAGTTTTGGTGTGGCACAGAGCCACTCAACTTTAAATCAATCTGATGGCACAAAAAGATGGATCCCTGTATTGTGTAGTGTAACTGCAGTGACCTGCCCAAATTTGATACCCCTGATCAAGTACAAATATCCATGTACCTGCTGCAGGTGTCCCATCGTCATAGTCATCTTCTTCATCCCCATCCTCACACTTAACCAAGTAAGGTGCTGGGAACCAGGCCAGGCATTTGCCATCATTCTCCACCAGCCACCAACCTGAACAGAGAGATTTAATGTCAAGAAGACACCAGAGGCTAAACTGAAGGGGGGCTAATGTGTCAGATGGACCAAAGAGCCCCCCAACCTCATTAGGGGTTCAGCACTTTAGCTATCAAATAATTGGCCACACATGTTGTTACCCTTTCAGTCTCTTGACAGCAAGGGATAAACAGTGTTTATTACATTCATTCTTGTATAACATTTAACATTTTAAAGAGATAATTCCACCCCATAGCTCATTGCTCATACAAACATATAACCAAAATAATGAATCTATGCCATATTACCACCATAGTTGAACATTCATCAGTGATTGAATGTAAACGGTCACTTGAAAATCTATCACTTCTTTCAGCGAATCATGTGTAATACAAAAGCCCTGTGCCTGCAAAGTCTTGTGACAATGAAATAAAAGCCCTGAAAATCATAAAGTACTGCATGTTTTAAGAGGCTAACCTGCTTTGTCTTTGATGAGTACATCCACCGTCTCATCCACAGCCACTTTGAAGGGCCTGTTCTTGGTGTCCCTTGTCTCATATGGGGCCACACAGCGGTATGTTTCAGGCACATAGGGCTGTGTCACATTGCCCATGCTGAATCGCTTGCCGCCAATAGTATCCATTCCTTTATCATTGCTGTCTGCAATGTCCTCCAAGGGCAGAATCACAATGCTGTGGATAAGACAGACATGAGCATTCCACTTGCGTGTTTGCTGACAATCTTTTCACATCTTGGCATTCACCCTGGAAAATTCCATGACCAAATAATAATGTGCATTTTTGATTAATCAAATTAATCAAAAATGATCTCTGACAAAAAACAAACAAACAAAAAAAAAACATTTACATTACAGACTACTACTTCAAAACACACAAAATAACAACAACCTTTTATAACATGCCCTAAGTTGCCCATTTCATAAATCTGCTAGAAAGAGCACATACCTGTTCTTTACGAACTCTGGCTGCAGGTCCTGATGCTGTGGCAGGAAGAACTGGATCAGCTCAGAGCTCTGTGTGACGCTGGGCTCACATTTCAGCAGCTCTGTGCAGTAACTTTCCAGGAGAGACAGGTGACGCAATGATTTGCTAGAGTCCTTCCTCTGAGAAGTCTTTGTGTTCCTTGCTGAAATGGAGGAATGTAGCAGAAGAATTAACACTTTCGTTGAATGAATTAACAGGATGATGAGGTTTGTATAAAAAGTGAATTTACCTCTGAACCTTGGAATCACTCTCTCTGATGTGTGAAATGGGTTTTTCAAGGAAAACAGCTTTTTCAGTTGCTTCTGGTAGAGTAAAAGAATAAATGGTTTTAGACCCGAAAATTCCAAAGCACTGACTGTTTATTTCTTTAAAGTATGTTTAATTAACTTACATGAAGTTTCTTGAACTCCTGAAATGATCTGTAAACAATGATTTCGCTATGATCTGACCAAAGCACAGAGGTCATGAACATCTGAAAAAGATTAGAAAGCTGAATGTTAATTTGAATGGACTAGTCTACACTGGCTTTTTTCCATGTATTTACAGTAGCCTACACTTGGCAGTTAGAATGAGTTCCTATTTGGCTGCTGTTTAATCAAAATTGGATCAAGTTTTCAGAATTTCAAAATTTCAGTCAAAGTAATGAATAACTATTATAAATCTGCAGTGGCTTAATTTCAGCAAGAGCCAAAACTGTCACATACTCAGCTAAACTGGCTGCCATTATAGTGTAATTATTTGGTCACCGGCAGTTAAAGCTGCATGAGGTTCACACCTTGCTAGCGTCCTTTTGCATCACCCCAATAAGCCTGACAGCGGTTGGGAATCTTTGGTCGCTCATCTTTGTTTTCAGAAGAGTTGGCTTTATGCTCTGGAAGAGGCAAGTCGATCGTCTTTCCAGCGTTTTCACCACTCTCATGCAAACACCGACGAGTATATTATATAGTCTTTACTGTAGGCGTTGCCAAAGATAGATATGTATATTCCGCGAAATAGTTTAAGAAAGGCACGTGCACAGGAACAACAGCTAGTTGGCAAGAGGCCATGTAGGTACAATTACAGCAGTGTCAGTGGCATTTCGTGAGTCATTTAGCGCTGAGTGATATGTCTGATACAACTGGCTCAGTCAAAGTATAGGCTACTTCAAGTGGCTCCAATTAATTTACGAACGTACGATAAACTATAAACGGTAGGAAAAGATGTGTAAGTTGTGTTACGGTCTTCGTGTTAGTCACCCCTCTTCTCTCTTGTGCTTACACCAGAGACTGTAAAAACGTTGCGATACAATAGCGCCATTGCATCCCTGGTATATTTTTGCCCCACAACTTTTTGTATCTACCTGGTTTCTCTATTTACATATTAAGTTTACAGTTACATATTAAAGTACTAACAAAACTTGTGAAGTGGCTACGTATGTTATCATTTCAGTAGAGCTATAAGAAGTTCAGTCTGTCTTCAGGACTGGAGAGCTGTCAGCACATGGCAATGGCTTGTGTGACAAGAATCACATGTTCTTTTTTGATGTGGTTTAAATACATTTCACAGGTTGGTGTATAACTGGTATGACTTATGCAGCCAGATTGCAGACAAGATGAACTGCAACTATAATTCCTTCTAGAAACCTGTGTGTATGCACTTGCGTGCATTTGTTTAAAATAAATAAATACATAAAAATAAAAAAACAAAGTGTAAAATACTTTGTTACTTCTTACTCGTTTCATAATAAAGTTCCATATGATGATCATGGTAGTTATCTGCTTTTTCACACATCAGATTAGTTCAGGCGATGCACTTTTAAGAGAGCATGGTTTTTACTTTTTTGTCATCAAACCCCAATCCAAAGAAACGTTTCACAGCATCTTTTCTCTTAACATTATTTAACATGTATGTGTACACAATATCTGTGTTAGAAGTTAACAGTTATTTCTTATAAACACCAAGGTATTTCACCCCATGATGAAAGAAACCTTCTCTTGTAATTCCATATTTTCTGATTCATATTTAATTATTTGTTTAATCACGAGACCAGACCTCTGTTTTGGTATTCAAAAAATGACATGCCCTTTGGAGTCTTTTCCCAACCGGTAATTTATTTAGTATTTTGCAGACTTAATAAATCCATCTAGCAAGAGAGATGAATTAACGCCTGTCATCTTGATGTAATTTCCCAGTACTGATCCGAAATGGCAGGGGCATGCAGGTGTCTCTTCAAAGTGTAGGTGGTGAGTGGGAGCTGGCTGCAAAGACAGCTGCCACACTGATCTGAGGCAGCGTGAACTATGCAGCTGTGTGATGTGCAGCCAAATCTCTCTCTCACGTTCCTGTTCAAGGTCATCACTCAACCAAGCTGTCAGACCGTGAGCACAAGTCATCACCTGGAATAAGCACCACATCTGCCTGTACGGGCAATGCACCAGGAGGAGGAAGTTTTGCTTTCCATCACGTGCCGCTTACCGTGCTCCACAGGTCACCACTCTGCCGTCCCCTGGTCACTGCCAGCTTACGCATCAGTCAACAGTCTATGCACCTGACCAGTGGTCACCAAGCATTACCAAAACCCAAACATCAAAGGTAAGCAATATATAATGTGGTACCAACTCTAGTTTTGTCACTTTTCAGGTTTATTTGCATTGCACAAGACAAACACCATTACATAAGAACATAATTGTCAGAGTCGGATCCATATCCAGAAGCCAAGCTCCAATAGTCATAGACCTAGCTGGAACGAATTTTTTTTTCTTTCTTTTTTAATTAAGCAAAACAAAACAAAAAGCAGAACACAGGCTGTTCTGTGTGGTTGGCACTTGTTTGATGTTCCTTCGCTGTAAAATGAATATTGTTATAGATGCAAGAGTGAAGAAGAGGAAACAATGAATTCCCCATTCTGTCTGTAAGCAGTACCGGGGGAAGGGAGTTAAACACAAAGCAGACGGACGATGTGCCACTTCATGGTGCCAATATGTGAGTAAGCGAAAGCTACCTCCTGGTGCCATTGCCTAACTTTGTTGCAATGAGGCTACTAGCAATGAGGTTACTAAATACATATGCAAACTAGACGAGGTAAAGATGCAAAAGAAAACAGCAATAAAATTGACAATATGTTTGTGAATGTGCATGCTTGTTACAGAATTTCGCCTTGCTTCTATCAAAGCAGGCTCAATAGCAGGTTGAAAGTTGTGACCCAATATATAGGCTATATAAAAAAGAAAGCTGCTGCCTACTAGCAGTGGCTTGCAAAGGTTCCACTCCACTAAGCTAAGCGAAAGCTAACCCCTATGCCACTGCCTGATTTACTGTAATAGAGGCGGGTATATAAACACACAAGCTGGACTAAGTAAAGATGCAAAAGGAAACAAAGCAATAAAATTAACAATGAATATCCTAGAATCATAATGCCATTGACTGACAGTACTCCTACGAATGCACAACAAGACGTGGTGTCTGGTGAACTGAGAACTGCCAGCTTGTGAGTTTCTAAATGCGAGTAATGGTATTTATAGAGTGGACTCAGGGGAGGGACCTTGGTTGTGTCTAGCCTATCACGCGGCAGTGGCACGTTCCTTTCTGCATTATACACATTCAATTCAGATGAAATATGCAATGTGTTACTCTGACTATGGATATTAATCCATAGTAATATCATTCTCCTTTAAAAGTGGAAGGAGAAAAGTAGCAACCCTGAGCCAATCCTGTTTGTGCAGTATATTGATGTGGAAGAACCAGGCCCTGACAGGAAGTACCAGGAACAGACCCCAGGTATGATGCTCCAACACCTGAGGAAGCAGCAGTAGCAGGACCTCCAGCAGGTGTGGTCCCAGTACCTAGCCTTGTTCTGTCCAGTGCCAGGGAAGATGTGTGTTATCACACACAGCATTCACCTGCAGGACCTGACCCCAGTCTGGCAGCGTGTTCTTTCCATACTCTGTGTTCTTTCAGTACGGATGTAAGGAGTCAGGCCGAATAAGTAGGCCTAAAGCTTCAGCTGTAGTGCCACCGGCACATTCTCTGTGCTGTGTTCACAATTTCAAACTCAGCATTTGTTTCATGGTTCTTGCATTTGATTGGAACTGCAGCAACTGGGTTTAGCTTGTGGTTAATAAGAGTAAGTACTCTACTGAGCACTTCAGCTCACCACAGTGCATGAATAACTGCTTACTGTCTGTGTATTGCACTTTGTACATGTATCTATGCTAAATTACACTTCCTGACGTATTTACTACCCACTCAGTATCTGCGGCTACTGCTGTTGGAGTATCTGTCTGTGTCAGATCTGTGTCCAGAATTTCATCATTCTGGGCTGGTTCCACACTCACGTGCGACAGACTGCCACCCAGTGATTTGGCTTGTGACAGTAGGAACATACAGAGCCTTTAGTTGGGTATTTTCCTTGATTCCATTTGTGCTGTGGGTGTTTTCTGCAATTTTGGCTGCTCTTAGATTGGTTTCCTGATGCTTGCCTCTGAAGAATGGGTCATTGACTGTGTGATGGCTTTCTGAAAAGGCTCTGTACCTTGTTCTGACAGACACCACAGACACTTGTCAATCTTCCTCCCGGACAATTTAAATTTATTTTGTTACATTTCAAATTCCTGCAGAATTTAGCTTTAGCCAGTATCAGGTCCTCATCCTTATCCAGCTGTCTTTTCTAAACTCACTTGCTAGTTTAGCATGTAAAAAATATGAATGCCATTTAGCTAGCTAGTGTGAAAGATAACAAGCAGCACTGAAAATGCATTTGAGCACAAAAATGGAGCATCGCGTAGTTCTGGCAGGTCACGAGAGTCAAGCGCTCCGGCCGAATCAGCTGATGGCTCAGCTGAGTGATGTTCGCCTATCACAGTACATTCACTAACAGGGCGGTCTACTTAAACAGCCTCCCTCTACTCATTCGGCTGCTCCTCCTGCATGCAAGCGCTGCACGTTGCTTCGTAAATCGGCGCTTCTTCCTGCAATCCAGCTAGCCTACGGCACGTTGCCAGTCTAAACCAAGTCTACTTGCTACATGTTAGCTGCTAGTCTAAGCTCACAGCCTAGGCACTATGAAGAAATCTCGCTATTCATTTGCATTGCTCCTTACCTCTAAGCTCTAGCTGCAGCAGGCAGGCGATCCATTTCGGGGCCAGCCACGCAAAGCGTTGTCTAAGCGG
The DNA here is from genome assembly GCF_018555375.3 of Anguilla rostrata. NCBI lineage: Eukaryota > Metazoa > Chordata > Actinopteri > Anguilliformes > Anguillidae > Anguilla > Anguilla rostrata. The sequence continues at coordinate 50,733,566 of NC_057934.1, forward strand.
CTTATTCCAAATATTGAGGATACCGGTGCACTGTCCTCACTGCTAACTGGCCAGGGAGCTTCATTCAAGGAGCGCTGCTTTGCGGCGGCGCCGCCCTCCATGGAGGACGCCATGTTCAAGCCTGGAAGCTGCTGCCACGTCCATATCTGCTAGCTGCAGATTTTGCCGGGTAATGTCATCAACCTTATTTAATTTCTGCTGAGCTCTGAGTCTAGCGTAAACGCATAATATACAGTGTTGCCAACTATTTCTATAGAAAGTAGCTATGGCCTCCTCTAAAAGTCGCTAAATTGACAACACCGAATATACACGTTCGATTGCTGGGACGTCTCACAGAGGGGCTGGTTCCACGAATATCGCAAGTCTTTCGCTAAAAGCGGAAACGTTCCAACATATGCGGGCACAAGTTAATGGCATGCTTATTGTCGAGTTTCTCACCACCAGAGTCAAAGCTAGATGCGTCACTGCTAAAGAATTCCTGGCGTGAATGTTTTCGGCTACCTTCCTGAACGCAGTAGAATTGGGTCGTAAGCTACATCCTCTACTTGATCAGATCGGGGTCTTCCAATCAACCGTTTTACGCGAATTTGGGGTTCGTGCACGTAAATCTAAGCGGAAATGTCTGAATTGAGAACGCCAAAGTTCTCACGCTTGGCTGAGATGGGAAAAGTAGGCGTATCGATAAAGAATCTTTTGTTCATTACGAACGGCTGACGGATTAAGGACAGTCGCTAACACGCAGCTACTAGATAGCCCCATGCCTACTTCCTGGTGTAAACGGTTATTCCGGAAAAATTGGGCTGCGAGACGGCAGTTAAACTCTGGCTGTTATAGGTTTGGCAGATTGAACATGGGCGGCAGGGCGTGTTGCAAAGAGCTGAGATGTCTAAATTGTTCAAAGCTGCATTCTACCCTTCGCTGAATCGCTACACTACAATGAGTGTTGGACTGTTACCGGCAAGTAGGCTACAGCCAATGTTGTAAATGCAAACCAGCTTCGGCTTCATCTTTCGGTTTCTGAAAGTTGTTCTCCACTGATTCACGATTTGCGCTTAAAAAGCCGGTTCCCTATCAGGACCCAATCATCGCGACAGAAAAATAAAAACATTAAATTCATATTGGTGTTAAATCTGCGAGGATACAATTTGGTTGGCTATCTAATTTAGCTGTCAGATCACGATGCTGAATGTTTAGGGATTGCTAATGTTTATTGTAATGAGACAAATTAGGCTAACGTTGTCTTATCCAACTGGTTCTCTCAATATTGTGCTGTTGCAAGACGCGAATGCGTACGTTCCGCATTCATAAGTGTATCGTTGTATTCCATGACACCTAAACGGGCGTTTAGGCTTATCACAGCGGAGAAGGGATTTCATGTAGCCTTCTCCGCGTCACTGCTCTGACCTCTTCACCGTGCATGTGATCAGGCATGTGACCACACGACTGAGCACACATTTTGAGGGAAAAAATGATACCTCCTGCTACGGACATGCTACACATAGCCTAGGTATTGGCTTCGCCGTCTCTACAATTGCATGCTCACGCGAATGGCGTGGCGCGTCATCCTTGGACCTGCTGCCGGTATGGCTGGTTCCAGGCAAATTTGTAGCATGTGCTTTCGCAACTTTGTCATAGTTTCTTTAATCGTACATTGCATTTTCGTCTAAATAGAGTGCAATACGATGGCTAATAAAATAAATAAATACATGAATTATAAATTAATTAATTAAAAAAAAAAAAAAAAAAAGACTGGTTCCAATTCCTCTCCTAATATACTCATTCGGTAAGCATATTAGTAATGCAATGTGGCCCTTTAAAGCAGCCCACTGTGCCCAACTGTTAAATAATATTTAAATAACGACGTATTGAGAAATAATTCTTCGAACCTTATTGCTTCGATGCCTGCCCTCGCCCGGAGTGGCCCTTATGTCAGCGATTTAAGCGTTGTTGCCGTTATCGTTGTTAGTGTTAATCAGTTTAACCTTCAGGGTCCAAGTTGAACTATGCGGTTGTTCCCTGCACTTGGACCGGTACTTCTCTCTAGGGGTTTCGTCATACTTGTTCCTGGTTATGATTATACACTTTTTCGTACGTCGCTCTGGATAAGAGCGTCTGCCAAATGCCTGTAATGTAAGCGAAACGCAAAAACACGATCGCCAATCGTCTCGGCTTTCGGGACCAGGCTATGCATCTTTTCCATCGTATCCGTTTGGTAGGAGTCGCTTCCGATAGCTCAACGCAAGATTAGCCTCATCGTGACGCCTGATGGGCAGAAACAGTAATATGTTCATCCAATATCTGCATAATGAATTTCCCCACAATTTAAAAAAAAAAAAGATTCATAGACTATTCAGCCTCATAACTGCGTTCACAACTGGTCTCTCTTAAGGCAAGTGTTTCAACCCCGGAGTACCCACTGTTGGAAACTGCATTTCCTTATGCTTCATGGTTCTTTATGATCTCACCATGGCAAATATGCTTAAATTAGCTATATATTGTATACACCTCAAGCTTTTAATCTAAGAAAATGAAGAAACTTGTGTCATTATTGCATACTAGCACTGTTTTCCGTCCTCTCCTCCATGACCCGGTACCTGTGGTGGCGCCCCCATGCGAGCCCTGAGGAGCCTTCATTGGGAAATGCCATGACGAAATCTGGTTGCCGTCCGCCTCTGTCTCATTGGCAATGTGGTCCCCATTCCGGAGTTCTACACCACCACTCCTGCTCCAGTGTGGCAACGGCAGCAGTGATGGTTCCCAGCATCCTCAGTGAAGCTACGGGGCTTTGGACATGTACTTCTTCATCCGTTGGCATTGACATAATTTCCGTTCAAAAGCTATGAGCTTTGCAGTATAGGAGCACGGCTGCTACTGTCTACTGGCAAGTACCGGTGTCGCAGCCGCTAATGTTTCCTCTGTAATCAGTTTCCTGCTGCTGTTACTGCTACTATTACTGCTGCTGCTGCTGGGTGCTACTGCTACTGAAGCTGCTGCTGCTGGTACTGATTCTGCTGCTACTGTTACAGCTGCTGGGTGTTACTGCTGCTGCTGCGTACTGCTGCCACTACTGCTGATGTTACTGCTGCTGTGTTGCTGTTGCTGATGCTACTGCTCCTGCTGTTTATTGCTGCTGCTGCTGCACTACTACTGAACGAGGATTCATTACACTAATATGAGTAGTATATTTCCCTCTAATTGGTTTAAGTCTCTGTGCTGGGGGGAAATACGAACAAGCTGTTGGTACACATAGCCTAATGATATTTGGTGATTAGTTTGAATGGCCTTGGATTTATGAGGTAGCTGAGCCACTGACTGACATTCTTGTCGCAATCGACAACCTGAGCCGACCAGAGGAGGATGGGTTTCCCCCTTGAGCCTGGTTCCTTCCGAGGTTTCTTCCTATCTGCCACAGGGAGTTTTCCTTCCCACTGTCGCCTTAGGCTTGCTCCTGTGGGGGTTCAGGTCAGGGTTGTCTGTAAAACAAGGGTTGTGACAACTGCCGTAAAATACACTATACAAATAAATTTGATTGATAGAAGCCAAGGCCATACACGTAGGCATATCCTTTAACATTACAAATAGTGTAAAAAAAAAATAAATAAAAAAAAACCCTTGGTACACATAGCCACTGACCCACAATGTTAGAACAGCCTCAAGCTGACCGGATGAAGGGTCTTTCCGGTAGCCGAATGGCATTTCACAGTCATCACTTCAGCCGGAGACTAAATGGACTGCATTTATATAGCGCTTTTATCCAAAGCGCTTTACAATTGATGCCTCTCATTCGCCAGAGCAGTTGGGGATTGGGTGTCTTGCTCGGGGACGCTTCGACACGCCCAGGGCGGGGTTTGAGCCGGCGGCCCTCCGACTGCCAGACAATTGGTCTTGCCTCCTGAGCTATGTCGCCCTATGTCAGAGACTAAGTACTAACAACATGTCGGCGTATGTTTGCTTTGGGGGGGTTTTGCTGCTGCCCCCTCCTGGTCTTGTCCATGCATGCTTGTATGGATGGCAATGAGCGAGGATTCATTTACACTGATGCAGGTAGTAGCATATTTCCCCCGGTTTAGTTTAAATCTCGGCGCTCGAGGGGAAATACCGACAGCTGTCGGTACACATAGCCTAATATTACATCTCACATAGTATGTTCCCCTGGTTTATTAATTAATAATTCATCTAACTAGTGGCCTCAGGGGAACGTCCAACATGCTGTTGGTACACATAACCACTGATCCATTAAAATAAAAAAAAATAAAAAAATAAAAAATAGACGGCCTCAAACCGAAGGGCTTGACTGGACGAAGGGCTTCCTCCAGGTGGTCGTACACATAGTCATCACGTCATCGTTGAACACGTGCTTCACATCACTGCTCTTACTGCTGCTGCGCTATGGCTCCTACGCTGCTGCGTTACTGCCACCGCGCTCCTGCTGCTGCTACTACTGGCCTATGCAACGAGTGAGGATTCATTTACACTGACGTAGTCGGTAGTATATTTCCCCCGGTTAGTTCAAATCGCGGCGCTCGAGGGGAAATACCGACAGCTGTCGGTACACACAGCCTAATATCATACCACACATAGTATGTTCCTTGGGGTTATTTAATATTACATCTAAGTATTGGCCTCAGGGGAACGTCCAACATGCTGTTGGTACACATAACCACTGATCCATGTAAAAATATAGACGGCCTCAAGCCGAAAGGCTCGACTGGACGAAGGGCTTCCTCCAGGTGGTCGTACACATAGTCATCACATCAGCCGGAGACACTTATTGATAGCATATCGGCATATGGTTGTTTTGGGGTTTGGCTGCTGGCCTCCCGGCCTTATCCATGCGGGCTGCGTGGTTGGCGGGAGAGCTCCAGAACAGAGCCATACCGCCAAACATAACTGTATTGCCTTTATTGTCAATAAAGTTCTACTTGATGACAGTGGTCCTGACAGAAATGGAGCATCGCGTAGTTCTGGCAGGTCACGAGAGTCAAGCGCTCCGGCCGAATCAGCTGATGGCTCAGCTGAGTGATGTTCGCCTATCACAGTACATTCACTAACAGGGCGGTCTACTTAAACAGCCTCCCTCTACTCATTCGGCTGCTCCTCCTGCATGCAAGCGCTGCACGTTGCTTCGTAAATCCCCTCCACCACCCCAGCTCCATCCCCATGCGTCAAGAATTTGCATTCTCCATTCCTATGTGTTAAGAAGTCATATTGCTCCATCCTTATGTGTTAAGAAATTGCATTTGCTCCATTCATATGTGTTAAAAACTGCTTTGCTGCTGGATCTGTTCTGTGTGTACCCCTCTAGGGGGGGTTTGGCTGCTGGCCTCCCGGCCTTATCCACGCGGGCTGCGTGGTTGGCGGGAGAGCTCCAGAACAGAGCCATACCGCCAAACATAACTGTATTGCCTTTATTGTCAATAAAGTTCTACTTGATGACAGTGGTCCTGACAGAAGTAAGAAGAGAGAGGAGAGCATCAGCACTATCAGCTGCCATCACCAACACTGCATCTGGCAGCAGCGAAACCTTACAGGTAGAATAGCAAGCAAGGTATAGGCTTCAGTGTTCAATGCATGGGCGCAGTTGACCCCCTTCCAAGCAACCTAATAGGTGTTTGTGGAACTTTGTTTGGTACCTTTAGCATTAAAAAAAACTGTAAGAAGGAGTTGCATCAGGAATAATAATTAGACAATACAAATTGAAAATAATACAAAAGTTAAGAAATAAATTTATTGAAATTTCTACATTAATTCATCTTTTACTGTGAAAACACGCAGTAATACATTATTGTTTGTTGTTTGTTCTTAAAATAAACAATACATTAACGTATTGTTAAAGATTAATTATATATTGTGTTTTTACAATAAAAGCAAGTTTAAATTTACTTCTTGGGTATTTCTAGGTTTTTTGTTTTTTTTTGATAATTTGTGCTGTCGTGCCAAACCATGCACCTTCTGGCAGTTTTGTGGTCTGAGGTGCCTCAATGTTCCTGCCTGACGCAGGAGTAACCTATAGGCCTAAGCTATAGTTGTGTAAACTTTCTAACTATCGCTTGATTCGTTGACTTGTTGATTTGATTCTGTGGTCTGTTTACATTGGTCCATGGTTCTACTTTCCCAATAACCTAAGTGACTCATGGTCCTACAAAATCCAATGCATTGTCTATAAAATATCTAATGTCTAATGGTGCAGTCTGTGTGTGTGTGTGTGTGCGTGCGTGTAGGTTGTGTTGCGTGCATTTTGGGGTGAGGGAGAACCCATAAAAGATCTTGCACTAGGACCTGTCATAACTAACTGCCACCACTGCAGTATGACTAGATGGAAATGCAAGAATAGCACAGTCCATCTTGAATTATTTCATTGATTATTTTGTTTCATATTGATGCATTGTTTCTGTACTGTTTTGGGATTGTTGGGGAATATAAGTTATGTGCTGCACTCTACAAGAATGAAGTGCATTTTCTTATTTTATTGGTTTTATCAATGGATGATGTACCCATTGAAAAGTTTTAAAAATAAAGTGTTGAAATAAACACTGTAATTTATTGCCATTTCTTATAAGAAGGTTATTTGCATAAATAAGAATTGTGTTTTTGGAATGTTTTAATTAGAACAGTAATGCAACATTTTCAGCAGCATTTATTGCAAGGGAAACTAAATGTATACTATATTATTGATGAAGACAAAGTTGTTGGCAATAAGGCCATTGCCATATCAGAATCCTAATCATTTCACCGTAAAGTATGAAAGGTGCTGCTTTCAGTTTTTTATTCATAGGCTGTGCTGATTTATGTTAATTTGTCAAATGAGCCTAACTGACTGCATCTCTGCAGAAAGCCACAAACATTTCATTGTGTTATTATATGCAACTGTATTACATTCCAGTCAATAAATCATACGTTTCTTTCAGTACTTTGCCAAAAGAAAATAACTGAGTATGAGTGGAATGCTCTGGCTTCGCTCCTGCACTTTTTGTAGCTCACAGTTCTCTGTGCTCTCCATATCTGTCAAAGGTTTCCAGGTACTTTAAACAGTTTGGTATTCCCCGAAGAAAGCTGTGATACAAGTCTTAAAGAATTTTGTGGGGTTATGAGAGAATATGCAGTGCAGACCATAAGTATTTGGACAGTGGCACAATTTTTTTTGTTTTGGCTCTGTACTCCAGCATATTAATCACATATTCATTGTTCATTCATTATTCATATTCAGTTCAAATCCAAAGTGTAAACTGTCAGCTTTAATTTAAGGTTATTTACACACATTTTAGGTGATCAGTGTGTAGGAATTACAGCCATTTTATGTGTAGTTCTCCCATTTTAGGGGACCAAAAGTAATTTAGCAAATGAACATACTTAAATGGTTGTCATATTTTTACTTGGTTGTACAAATAGTTGCCATATTTGTCATTTTTATTTGATGACCACCTGAAGTCTATTCCCCATAGACATCACCAGATGCTTGGTATCTTCCCTGGTGGTGCTCTGCCAGACCTGTACTGCAGCCATCTTCAGTTCAGTTTTTTTTCTGAGATTTTAGCTTTCAATCTTGTATTCAACAAGTGAAACACGTCTTCAATTGGATTCAGATCAAGTGATTGACTTGGCCAGTCAAGAACATTCCAAAATACGAGGACTATATATAAAAGGTCTGAAATTCCTACACGGTTCACAAAATATTGATGTAAATACCCACAAATTCAATGTGCTCGAGTACAGAACCAAAACAAAAATGTGTTTATCCAAAATACTTACAGACTACTTACAATACAAGAGTTTTTCTTGCTTTGATAGACAGGTCTGTACCTAAATTGTTACGTATACGTACATTGTTTAAAAGCATCTTGTATGCTTTATTAGATCTGTAATTGAGGCATAGGAAGATGGATATGCAGGGGACATGCATCAGGAGAAAGGTGAACAGTTGACTTAATAAAAGATTGTAACATATTCTTACAGTAGGTTTGCACCATATTGGCGCATAATGACATATAGTTTCTGGGGTTTTCAGGCTCACCAGCAGTTATTGTGTAAAATAAATGAACAATATTACATTAGCATCTCAATGCAAATATAAGAATAAATGTATCCTCATACTAGTCTTTGTTGTTATTACTTTGGCCATGAACTGGTAAGCAGAATGATGACAGTAAAAAATTCCAGAAAATTTTTGATTGTGGCAGAGTGGTGAATGTTCCAGACTAATGCTATCCTTTTTAGGGTTCCAAGCCCATACGGTTGGAAATCTTTTGTTTTTGTGCTGGTTAAGGATCCAAGCCTGCTTTTCGCGAATTCCCGTGAGATTGTAAATGCTAGAGATTTGAGTATGTTCACCAAAAGCAGATATGATGTGCTATAATTAAAGATCTAAATGTTCAACTTTAAAACGCTCTCCTTCACTTTAACTCTGATTTAGATCAAATTAGGTACAAAGATTCTGGCATGCATGCTTTACAACTTTGCCAATTGAACTACCATGGTTTGCCAACAAAATTTTCCTGCCACTTAAAAAAAAAGTTTCTCTTTTCAGCTTTTTATTTTTATTTGGAAGATATTAGCCAATTAATTTGAAACGAGCATGGCCTAAAATAAAAATGGCTATAACTTTTCTGAATTGTTATGAAACAGCATAGATGTTGAAGGGTTGTTAGGTAAGCATATGTGCAACAGCTGGCTGCTAGATACAAATAGCCTATGAGTAAAATACATTGATAGGTTGCTGCATTTAACTTAATTCATCATGTTCCATCACAGAAAGTGCATGCTCTTTTGCCTTTACTTTAACAGAACATTGTTAGAAAAAGAGCATGCGCAAATTGCATTACTAAAAAAATGGTTACAGTGTGTCTGTTTTTATTTCTTTGAAGTCTGTTTTGGTACATGTACATTGTTAGGTTTTGTCTTTGATGGAGCACCTCTTGTCACTGAATGTTACCATAACAGGGGAAGGGCAGGGGCTGTCAAACATCTGATTGCCACAACTGACAAGGATGCATTACAGAATGCTATACAATCCCACACTTCATTTCTCTCTGAAATATTGATAAAATGTGTATGCCTATGTAAATAACACTGTAGGCTGTGTTAAAGTTGACAGTTTTCTTCCAAAAAAAAAAAAAAGGAAAGCACTAGAAACAGGAAATTGTGGAAATATCAAAAAAATGGGAAAAATCCATGACACCCGCGACTTCCATGACAAGGACCCAGCCTTACACAGAATTGGATAGACGAAATGTCATGAAATCTTTTACACATGCTATGATGCCAATATTATTCAAAATACCAAATTTGGTCAAAATCACTTGGGCATGGCCTGTGACATTTTAGCTTATAAATTAGCTTGTGATAATTGCTACAAAATTTGCTGAGCTACCCAGACACCCTATTTGGAACAGTTCCAGGTTTCGTGAAAATCAATTGATGTAAAGCTGAATGGAGCCAATTTAAGTGTTGTGTTAATGTTGGTTTTACTCAGTTTTTAGTGAAGTATTTTACTTAACTTTTATTTGACAAATCTAGGATATATTTTTACTCATTACACTTGTTCTGTTTTCTCTAAATTACTTATATTGCAATATTGCCCCATACTGCTTGGACCTCGTTAATTACCGCTTGCAGCTATATTTTTAATTGTGCTTGCCTGGAATGATGTTGAATTGTCATGTGATGTAGTGGTTTATGTTTGTTGTCTTATGCTCACTTATGTTCTTTTTTGCATACCTTTATCTGCATCTGCGTCAAAGTGATAAAACCTGCAAATAACACATTCCTTTTCGCTGAAACTTTAGTCACTATATTATGCACAGGGGCGTAAATGCGAGGATGTGGAAAGGCCTTCTCGGATATCTCATATTAACTCATACTATCAGCTTTATTGAATCATATGGGACTAACTATGATGAAACTGATGCTACAAAAATATGCAGCACAACAATAGGAACAGTTCAGATCAAACAAAGGAACACTAGGCTGGGATTCTATTAAGCTGGCCGCTCAAGGAAATTCTTATACTGGAAGCTTTACAGTAAACCAGTTAATAGATTCTTTTATGTCAGGAGATAGGCTTGCCATTCTCAGAATAATTCACGTGTAGCTGATCCACTTCCTTGTCTCACCTAAGAAGGCGTGGCAGCTTGTCTGTGCAGCACTGTTTAATCTGAAAGGTTTTTCTATCTACCATAAATTGCATTCCATAGTTTGCACACACTGCTGTCCATAAATTTTGCAAAATTGCAAGCATGGTTACATGAAGCTAAAAAATTGGTTAAATACATCTTTTCACATGACAGGCATGCAGTGCTGAAACACGTTGCACCTAATTTCCTGGGTTGCCTGGGGTGGAGTTTGTTATGTTGACATTGTTATCTCTCCACCCTGGCTACCGGGAAGAAAGCTCATTTCCAATTTAGATGATAGACTGGAAATTCCACACCTGACTGATTGGAAAGGAGCACTACAAAGTGTAATTTCCTGTTATGTTTACATTTATAGTACCTTCTAAAAGCAGGAAGGCTCCAACTGAACTGAAGGAAGTTTACCAATAATATGTTTTTGTTGTTGACAGAATATAAGTTAATTATTGGCTATTTTGTTTCCTTTAAGGAAGTCTGTATGGGTAATTAAAATGAATGATGCTCTTCCTTTGAGGTCTTATTTTGTCACTTACTATTTTATTGCCAAAGAGGAATTCATTAACTTTTACAGCTGAAACCCAATGTTTACAAACATTCAAGTATGAATCTGAACTGATTGAGCTGGAGCAGGACAGTGGAGAGTAAACCTCAGACAGCCCAGTTTAGTGAGGTAGACAAGAAATTGCTCTCTAGAAAATCATACATTGACATGTTTGCTTGTTTGCCTACCTTCCAAAACACCCAGGTTTGCTGTGCTGCTTTTCTAATTATGAGGGGTGGGGTGTGTGTACTTAATATATCGAATTATATAACACCCTATGTGGTCAAATGTGCCATAAAGTGGTATGAGAGATGTTTGGCTGGGGTGACATTTAAGGGAGTCGAAAGAGACGCGTGGGGAGAACATGCTGAACAGTCTCCTGCTACCATACTGTCCTACAAGCATTTTTGTGATGTATCATGCATGTGTATGCATCTTCTTTTTGTGTTTTTGTGCCTTTTAATGTTGTTAAAACTGCCTATCCGTAACTGTTATATTATGCTGTGATGAAGTATTTTCTTTTTCAGTAGATCCAAAGTATGTGACTTGCTTACATGTTGATTGGTGTCTACATATTTTCAAGAAACAATATTGCCCTCATAAATGTGATTTTGGACTAAAACAGGAAACAGATTACTCACTAGCTGTATTAATAGATTCACTAGCTGGATTTGCAGTTGCTCTGGGATAAGCTATTAGAGTCAGGGTCCAGATGGGTCCTAGCTTTTCTTCATGAAATAATAGAGGGGTCATGCTCTGGGATAGGCTGTTCAGATTTGTCTTATTGACCAGATGGGGTAAACCTTAGGTAGGTTGCTCCCTAGGATAGTTTCAGATCTACACATTTTGCTGGTTTGTCACCTCTTTATAGCGCAGGTATGTGAATTGCAAGATTTTCAGATGACCAGCATGCTTACCACCTAGAACAGAATCATGCTTTAAACGGAGAATACCAACTTCTCCCCTCTAATATGCGATTCAGAGTCCCTCAATTAAAACGCAACAGTCTGAAGAATTCTTTTATACATCAGTCTATCCTGTTGCTAAACCAAAATCAGTGTGCTGCTAACTGAGATCTGAATCCAGAGGATATAATGTGATATGTATGTTTGTCACGACTGTTTGATGTGTTATGTACGTCTATGAAAAGTGTCATATGTGTAACTGTATGTTTAATCTGTGTGTAATCTCTTGAATGGAACTGCCTGAGGATGCAAAATGAATTTCAGTGCAAACTGACAATAAAGTTGTATCGTATCGTAGATTAATGCCTGGCAGCAGTAGATAGTCTTGCTATCCAGAATACAGATGTGCATATATACAAACTCATATTCACCCATAGATATTCAGGTTACAGTTTTTGAAAATTGATGGGGTCAGAAAGACTTGTTTTTCTCCCTGTGACAGTTGTTCCATACTACTGCATGCTGGAGCATGAATATTTTAGAGTGGTGTGAGTTTTTTTTACTGACATCTATATCTTTGGCTGTATACACAAAATATTGGTGTTATGGAGCCACTCAGCATTTCCGTTTAAAAATTGTGTTTGAAACAAAAGCATGGCTGACACCATTTATTTCTTTTGAACCTCCACTTTTGGTCACAGACATTTCTTTATAACAGTGTGTACTTTCTAGCAGATGTGACTCTTTCCCATGTTATGCTTGAGCAATTAGGTCCATGCCGCTTCCCAACAATTCAAAAATTCCCATTTACTCTTTGAACCTCAGATTGTAAACATATTCTGACACAAAGCGTGACATAATTATCCTTTGCTCTGTCTTCACTTGCAAAAAATGCTTTGCCTGATTTGGCAATATAATTATGTTGCACTGGAAGAGATGAGTGATGTGCAGGTTTAATTCCATTAACTCAATCCAAGTCGCAACAAAATTCAGCTGCGATTCAATTTTTTTTGAACCATGTGCTGTTCTGCCCTCTGGTGGTTATCTCAAGAAATAGAAATGGCTGTGTGGCACACATAAAAATCTAAATTTAGAAGGCACACTCCTGACCAGGATAGACAAATGGATAGCATTAATTGCTTAACATAACATGTACCTGGTAATCTGACATTTTTGGCTCAGTTCTCAATTTTCAAAAGCACCAGTTAAATTGCTTAGAATATTACTTTATACTGAAAATCTTGGAGGAATGACTTTTAGTTCTTACATTTACAACGGTTTTCTTCATCTAAAAAAGAAGGGAAGGGAATGCCCATACGTAGACTGCAAGTAGCATGTGACTTTAGACTGCCAATGTTACATCCAGCAATTGAGATGAAGTTTACAACTGTATTATAAATCTGTTTAATTATGTGGGAGGGGGAGATATGTCACAAATAAGAGAGCACCCAACAGATGCAAGCCACTCACCCCCAACCTCAAGTTTCTGGTATCAACAGACAAGCAATCTCTTACTGAGAGCCAAACTCTCCTCTGTTACTGCGAGTTTCTTTTTTTAAATACACCATCCATTTCATAAATTTTTGTGTGTTTTTTTATGTCCCTATCCAATTCACCAGTTGGGAAAAAACTGCAAAAGGGAAATGGCAGGTTATTTCATAGGAATTGTTTTATTGAAATGTTGATGGAATCAAACATCTCATATCATTCTGTCATCAGACCTTAATTTCATACTCACGGAAAACCTTAGAAAAAGCTATTCATGCACTGATCTTGTTCCATAACTGAATACACCTCCGAGTCATTATATGGCATCAATTTTCCTTTTGAGTTCACTTTATCAAGTGCCTCTGGCTTCAACACTTTCACTCAGCCTATTAGGCTGAAATTCGATGGAACTCATATATTAATATATAAAAAGATCAAACTTTCAGAGAATAAAAGAATTCCTATGATAAATGTAAGTCCTTTATTTACAAAAGTATTCATTTTTCCTTTATTTTACATACCGTTTATGCAATTAATATATTTCTTTTAGGTCCTGTACACAACTCTTTTCATCTTGATTTTATGTCTGCAGAGTAGCAAAATTAACATTAAAATTATGCCCATTTAGTTCTGTCCAATGATTTTTCCTTCTACTCAACAGACCCCTGAAAGGAAAACAACACAAAAGTGGTGAAACTTCAATATATTCAGGGGTATAGATGACTGTGAGGTCTTTAACATATGAGAAACTCACCGTTTTAGTGCACTATTGTCCCAAGAACCCATTTGTAATGGCAAACCCACTTTGCTTTGCAGTTGCTATTATCTAGGGTGACCTGGGACAATCAAAATGTATTGTGTCCAGGGTGATTGGATAGGATTAGAAAAATCCATGCAAGTTTCCATTTGGTTCCTCCTGGATAGTAATCACTATAAAACATTGAGAAATGTATCAATTATTCTTTAAATTGGACTGCACAATATTTGCATTCCCATAAACATTTGAATGCCATACAGAGGGAATCCATTTTGTTCCACATAAAAATAAGTTATGCCAAAGCACTGCAGTCACTTTTGTGTTGTCAGTATGAAGTGGCACATATTGAATTGACCCTTGAGGTAGGTTTATTAAGTGTTTCTTCCTTACTTAAGTCTGTGTCACCTGATACCAATGCAAATTCAGAGCATGTAAACCCACAGCAACAGGGCAAACTAAGAGTGGACACAGTAGGCTTGTGCATGACAGAAAAATGGAATGTGCTAAAAGTGAAAGATCACTTTGGCAGAAGTACTACATTTAGCCAGTTAGTGTAACATGCCCTCACGTAGACAAACATGCACAAACACAAATCAAAATTAAAATGGTCTACAATCAGGGATGTACTATTTTATTGTTCAAATGAAAATACTTGGGTTATTCTGAAAGACTGTAAAATGAGGTTTTGTATATTTTATCTTACTTTAAGGCAGGGGGTATGCTCAAGCTTTGAGATTTATTTTTCACACTCTTACTAAAATAACTTAATTCTATATACCGTTTTAAACACAAGAAAGTAGCTCTACTTGTTAGATTTTCATGGAATTTCCACCAAATCATTTATTCTTACATAAAATATTCATTTTAGGCCATTTTAAACTGTAATCATTTTGGTTCCTTTACCAGCTATGCAAGCACTCAAATGTGTAGCTGACTGTCCTTGTCATTCTGTGCTGGCCCACCGGTAAAGTAATAGAGAATGGAAATGTTATATTTCACAGAAATGTGTAACCACTTCATTATTTCTTCCGGAAAAAAGGAGGCTATACACCAGACACAACTTCTAACCAATCTGTCTGTGGTCTGGCTATTCCACTGATATATTGGATTTTGCCTTTATTTATTTATTTATTTACTTTCTTTCTTATTTATTCATTCATTCATCTTTTTAAGGGGTACACTGCTAATCCTCAAATGCGTCTCCTTTAGCATCTCTCCTGCATAATTTAAACTACATTGCAGGCATCTGATGGCCTATGAAATAAAATACTGCGTTGTTATTATTTACTTCCAATTAACAGTAAACATAATGCAAAACTGGGGGATACAGCTGTAGGTTGACACCTAGTGTTATCTGAGAAGCATTTTCATAGCAAAGAAACTTAAATTATTGGGCTTGCATGGTATTCACTTATATGTACTGTAACTGCAGGTGAGTGAGTGTTCTTAACATATTACACAGCTTATAAGCCTTGATGTAAGACTAGTTCATAAAAACTATTTTCGGAAAATAAACAAATGAAATTTTGACAAATGCTTCCTATTATGATTATGTTGCATAGTCAGAAAAAGGTGACATGAATGGCACTTAAAGAAAATTCACTGTCATGAGAGAAGCCGATTGCTCTCTTTCTCAAAGGTACTGGTGCCTGTAAAATATTTGCCTATTCGGACTGGTGTACGGCGATTCTTTCCATAACGTGAACATTAGCCTCCTTCCATGAATACACCCGGCTGAAATGGAACACCAGCTATAAACACCAAAAACATGTCCTTGGCCAGGACTATGGGTATGGACTATACAGCCACACAGCTCCGAAGCGCCAAGTAATAACGGTTCAATGGGGTCTCTGGGCCATTCACAGCCGGAACTTGTGTATTTCACGCAAATGCCTCTTTCCCATGTTACGGTTCAGCAACAAAGTCCATTCCAATATCCAATCATTCACAAATCCCCAATGTGTACAAGTCAATGTGTCTCTCCAAAGCTGAAATCGGGCATCAGAAACACAAGATGCAACCTTTTGTTGGCTTTTCATTTTGCGAGGAGAAAAAAAAAAGGCCTTACTGGAAGATCTCATATTAAAACAAGGCCAGAAGGAAAGTGCGGGTAATCAAAAGGAGCTTAAAACCAGATATTAAAATTAGAGAAGAAAGAACAAATCAAAACACTGCTGCAAATTCCAGAGGATATACACCCCGTGCTGCCTCCCCCTGGCACCGATGCTCACTCTGACGCCTATCCTTGTGGTTCTGTCCCTCGGTCCCTCCTCAATCTCTTCATTGAGAAGCCTGGCGTATCCTCAGCAAGACATGGCAGTTTATCATCCACTCCAGTCGGCTGTACTGTTGTCAGGATAAGTGCCAGAAGTCCTCCTCTACCAGCGGCGCTGGTGTGCTGGTGTCACCGAAACTCGTATATCGGCGCGCTGTGTTCAGGGACATGGGTGAGGTTCAAGGACTGGTACCTGTAAGACCAAATGACAGCATGCAGGTGGTTACACACATCAGCATTACAGCTTTGCTTGTGTTCCTTCGTCAACAATGTTTTAAACTCTGCTGAGCTACAGAATTGCCCTCAGCGAACATCACAGAAAACATGAAGGCAAATTAATAAGGCTGACTCCATGTAACAGCACATGAACCAGGAAGAGATGAGCATTATCTCCATTACCATTCAGAACTTCTGTGGTAGTAATAGCCCTCTATGGTTGCTGTGGACTTCTGGAAGCAGATGTAATAGAAGCCAGCGAAGGAAGCGCCGCTGATGTCCTTGATTGTGTGGTCTGGGACTAAGAACTGCTCCTGCAAGGGAAGAACATTACCATCGAGATGGGCATTTAGGGATAATGGCCCCCGCACAGAAGGTCAATACAAATTTTCCACTGAATAATTTGTAAGCATTCAATGATTTTTAGAAGCAGATTATAAAAAGGGTGACAGTTAGACCCAGCCAAATGAGACACTGACAAGCATTTCTTTGATGAGCACCATTATTAAAGGCATACTATGCAGGATTTTTTTAAAGCCTTGCTGTGGTCCTGTGTTTACAATTAATGAAGTCTCCTCCCCAGTCTTCAACCCCACCCACACACCCCGAGTACCCCACCTAATGTAGCCGGCTAGATTGCTACAGGTAACGTTAGTACCGTAAATGAGTGACCGTGAGCGACAGTAAGTACGCAGATTCCATTATTGCTTAATTCATTCCATTATGTTGAGCGTAATGAACCCTCACGAAAGTCTTCTTTCCTATTTGTTTTGTAAACGAAAACAGGTTTTTCGCCACCTAAGCCACCGATAGGAGAAATCGTACAAAAAAAACATCAAGTTTTTTAAAAGTTTTGACTGCTTCCAAGTTTGCGTGCAACCTCAGACACGATAAATTAACACAGTACAATCCATTTAATTGCACAAAACAATGACAGAATATACACAGTGTGCCAACAGCCAAGTGTGCCACTCAGGCATATGCTATCAGTGTGATTTTCACCAGAAACCGCAGAACTGGCGGTTTTGTGTCTTTATAGAACAATTGAGGTTATATTTATGCAACATCCGTTGACTTTTAATGTGTATTTATAGATCATTATGGGATGTAGTTGGCCATAATTCCATGAAAGTATCAAAAATATGTGATAATGGTTTATGCAAATATGCATTCTCTTTACAATGGCATGAATGTCAAATGGTTTGGGATTTGGCAATGCTATGCAAATACCCAAATTATGCAATAATCCTTTATGCAATTCAGTGGATGCTACTGTATTATCATTAACCTTCACTGTTTTGCCTATATGTGCAGACCAAACTGAGAAATAAAATTCTGAAAAGCCTTTAATGTAACACCACTGACAAAAGAATGGTGCAAGCATTCTTTCAGTGAATATATAACATAATTTAAATACCTTGAGCTGGCATTTGTGTGGATTCAAGTAAAAAGGTTAACCCTGTTTTGATTGACAAAATGAAATGCATTTTAAGACATACTGCAATTCCAAATAGCACCTTTCCTGGCCTTCTTACAATGTGTTAACTCTTCAGTATGTACTATATTTCCACCCAATTCTGGCATTTACAAAATTGAACCCTTTAGGAAATGTTTAAATTGTTCCAATTTTCAGTTTTGTCACGCATTTATTTTTTTATAGCCTACATTTCAATGAATTGTAGTGGTGTCTTAAAGACCAGCATTTTAAATTCTAAATGTTGCAAAACATAAGGAGACGCTATGCAGTAAAGCAACTGTGGTTGCTGTCATGAAAGTCACCGCCACAGCCCAATTTTGAGTCAGGAAAAAACCATGGGAAATTGATATTCTGTGCATGTACTGCCAGTGGAATGCCAAGTGGAATAAAGGCAACAAATTATTATGAGCACAAATAATGACACACTGATTTCAATAACAGAAATGTTAACCTGAGAGACCTGAAGTGCTTTACTTTGAAAGAATACATTTTTAAATCAAAGCGTGATCTGAGCGTAGATGAAGGTACCACACTTTCTCGTTAGAGGGCGCCATCATGATTGTGTCATCAAATGAAATATCCATCAGTTTTGTTCCAAAAACATATAGTATTATATTATTAACGCTGGTAAAGAAGAAACAGCCGCATCAAGCCTTACCTTCCACCTCATGAAGACATAGTCACTGTTCTTCAGCTCCTCATAATCAAAGTCATCAGAATTGAAGGTTTTTGCATACTGATAAAAAGCCTGAAACTTGCCCTGGAATAGATGAACAAGAGAAACTCATTGTATTAAAAAATAAACTAATCAATTCCCAAATGAATAATATACATTCAAGAATAGTAAGGAGCCAACGGAAACAAGATTCAAAATCTAAACAGAAAAGTGGAAGAAATAGGATTCGAAGTAAACTGATATTTTAAAGTGATAAATATTTGTGAGAACAGTAAATATTTTTTTCTTGATTTGGCTCTGTATTCCACAATTTTATGTTTGTAATCAAACAATTAACATGTGATTAAAGTGCAGATTCTCAGCTTTTATTAATGTTCAGAATTTTTGTATTTTCCATAAAATTAGTGAAAATAATGCATTTACAAAATAACAAGAATAGAGGGTAAAATAACGCAAATGTTAGAGGGTGACTGAAGTCATATTGATTGGTTTTGAGCAGTAACAGCTCTCATACCCAGTGCTTGCGATCAACATCCTCATCTGCATCCCACTTCCGTGTTAAAAAAGGGCGCTTCATACTGATAATTTCCCCAGCAAAGAATGTAGTGAGCGTTGGGTACTCCTGTGGAGGATACAAATACAAACGTGCTATAGCCATGTGGAATGATCAAACCACCATCATCTTCCTCCGCAAAATTAAGGCAAGACAGAAAAAGATACTTGAATATACGAATTTATATTTTTTCTACTCACAAAAATCAGTTGCTACAATAGTACCTGAAGTATGTTGCTGACAATTAATTGGGTTGATGTACAAATATGTGCTATTCTTTTCTTCCTGGTATCTGCAGTTGCATCGGATTTCCAGGATGGCATAACGGTTTTATCGTCACTCAAAAGTACCAGCTTTCAAAAGTACCAGCATGCACTCTTGTGATTGAACAAAAGCATTACCAAACCGTTTATCAAAAGAACAATTTCTTCTCTGAACGACCTTTCATGTGCCACCCAGACTTCTTAAACCAAGCAACACAGAAACAAAGCCATCTAATATGCAACTTTATCCCTGATAAACAATCGGACCAGTATACAAATTATATGGAAGAAACATGGTAAAATCACCTGAAATTGGGTATCTGCTGAAAGGAACTGCACACCAGTCAGATTCTAGTAAACCCCTTCATTGTGGCTTTTATGTGAAAAACAGACAATTCAGCATGTATAGCTACTGTGGGGAGGCCAGACGCCACAATCCTCCCACCTCTGTTTCAGCTGCTACAGGCCTCAGAAGCTTCAGTGAGCACACACTACCCTACAGCTCAGTATGCTCAGCTCTTTAGACTGGAGAACATCTGCTGAAGTGGCTGACACACAGACCTTTATGGACCTTATCTTTTATACTTTTATACAGCAACTAGATACTGCTATGTCCCCTAAAATATGGGACAATGTAAGATCTTTTAGGATACACATTTTCATAATGGTACTCAGTTACAACTTCTCAACTGCCATGGTGAGAACAGACTTCTCATGAGAACAAAATAAACAATGGGCTTGGTGACAATTCTTTAAAAACCAGAGCATGCATTGGGAATGAAGAAACTATACATTTCACAACTACTTGAAAGTATATTTGTACAGAGAATTCATACATATGAACAAAATGCTGCTCAGTCCAAATGCTTAGAATTTTGGGCCTTTTACAATGTGCATTTTTAATATTACTGTAACTTGCTACCAGCAGTATCCACCAATCCACCACAGCATTTGTATCACTGATTGGGTACTGAAGTAGTTATGGAGAAAACAATGCACAGCAGGACTGGACAATGATACATAATGTAGACTTATCCATCTGTAATACTATTACTATCCAAGACATCCAACATAAAATGAAAATGTTTATCTTTCTGTCATTGGCACCATTTCTGATTTACATTTGAGTTTAATAAACTAATAAACAAACAACCAAAAAAGGCCATGTACACATCCTACAGACAAATTCACCTCCGTCAGCCCTTTGATTTTCAGGTATCCACACAGATACGAATCTTCCATAGTCACATGCTGCAAGAGAAACAAAAGATTAGTCCATGAAAAGCGCCCAAGTAGCCAAATTATACATTTGCCCAACTGTATGTCTGTATATCATATATAAATATGACTTGCAGAAAAAACATGTTTATGTGGTGCAGAATAACCAGGTTCTTGCCATCATCAAGCACAACAGAAAGAAATAAGCACTTCCAGCAGAGCAACTCTGTAGTGGTGTGTGCCCCGTGAGCCATTTTACACACTGCACTGTGAGAAACTCAAAGTCTTACTACTGAAGACATATTCTGTGATTATTCTGAAGCAGCCACTGCACACATATGCTTTGAATTACAACTAAACATCCTTTATAGCTAGTATAGCTAAATCTCAGATTTAAGGACACAGGAGTGACGAATGTCTATCATTCTGTCATTATAATAAGAAAAACGTGTTTTATCAGTATGATGCAACCCTTTTCATTGTTATAAGCATTGTGTGTAATGGTAGGCACTGTGCAGGCATGTCCAAACATACTAATTTGTCTTCTGGCATAAGCAGGAAATCATTTATGTCACACTCTCATTCCAATGTATAAATGACACAATGCAAATGAAAGAAAAATACTAGTCACACAATGCCTAGAGAAAATTGGTCTATGATTAGTTATAAAAACACTCCCAAACCATGAGTAAAAATCATACCACAGCAAGATGAGAAACAAAGTTAGTTCATTTGTGTAATAGACCAAAAAGTGAACAAGGGATTAGCTTAAACCTGACTAGGTTTCCATAAAGAAAAAACTGACAACCTGCACATGTACAGTTAACAACTCTGGCCAACAGTAAAGCTAACAGGAACACACGTTTAGCTTGGGACCAGGGCTTTTCCACCCATGGCAACTCAACAGTTCATGCCCCATGTCAAGGACAACATTGATGTCATTAACAACAATCAGAGTTTACTGACCATTACGTGAACCTTTCTTACTGGTTATTGAACCAGCGTACACAGCGATCTGACCTTATTAAGACTTGTGGCACCAACGTTTAATTATGTGCGTCTAATATTAAACTGCATTTGATAATTAATTATTGTATATCCTGCCTCAATTAGATTTTGTTACATTCCTGCCAAGAGAAAATCTGATGATTGTAGTTAAAGACATCAATGTTTGGATACTCAAGCATCTTAACTAGACGTATCGGTAAAGCAAGCATCGAAGTGAACTAAAAACGTAACTAACGTTAGTCTAACTTAGTTGGCAAGCTTGCTAGTGTGTATTTTTAGGTTTTATTTAAACGGGTATCATTCTCTAAACGAAATAGCTGGCGAGATAAGCGTAGTTGTATTAAAAATGACCTGTCTCTACAGGTTACCTGGTTAACTTCAGCTATGGGACACTCGAACGGTGAGGGCTGGACTGCCCCACATTTGACAGCGTGCGCTAGGTAACTAAAAACGCATGTCCCCCCCCCCCGGAGGTAACATGTCTAGTGTTGATTATGTAAAATTCGCGATCATGTGTGCTAGCTATCCATTTTAGACGTGTGCATTATAGCTTAACGCTGATTTTGAAAAATGTTGCATTACAATGCTGTCAAAACGACCATGGTGGACTGGCTAGCTAAATGATTTTGTGCCATTGAGTAGGTACAGGAGTACAACAGTGAATGTTTTTTAATAAGTTAGCTGGTGACGTGGCTAGTTATTTAGCCACTACTAGTTGTTTATTTCAGACTTACCTGCAATACAACTTCAACATCATACGAGTTTCCTTTGCTCTTCTGATGTCCTCGAAACTTGGAACCGCTGTACAAGAGCGAGGTGGCAACGCCAGGCTGTTGCGTGTTGATCGGCGGAGGAGGAATAAGCGAGGCCGAGGATATAAAGGCCATAGAGGCGTTGCTGCAGCACTCCGTACGCACCGGCATGTTTATCACTTCACGGGGAAAGCCCCGTCTGCGGTCGATACGCGCCAGAGAGAGACAGAAAGTGGGAAAGGAAACGAGGAGCACTGATGAGGCGGCTCACCTGCCCACAAGTTTCCCAGGGCTAACAGAGAATGCGTTACCAGGGTCCCTGAAAATTGGGGGACCTCGACGCCTCGCCAGAGGGCAGCATCACCTTCTCTGATTAGATTGAGGAATTGGCCCCTCCACAAAACTGAAGGTTCATTGGCTTATGTTTCGAGTTGCTTGTTGGGAATTGTAGGCTTATGTCTCAATGAAGTGCACACAACAAGACCAAGTGGTTCTGTCAGGTTCTTTCTGGAAACCTTTCTTATGAATCTGGCTAAGTAACCCAGGAAACAGCCCATTTATTTGCGATTTCTCACAGGTTTCCGTGTATTAATATTGCCAAACACCTCAATCCAGTCGTCTAATTTGACGACTTTTTAATGATTAAGTTGTTCAAATAAAACATTGGTCATCGATGTCTTTATCTGTGTATATGGTTTTATGTTCAATTCACTATATGCATTTTAAAACAAAAGAACATTAACGTACAAACACACTTAAAATGCTAATGCTCTGGCAACAAACAAAACACACATAGACCTATTCAGGCACTATTTCTCGGTCCCTGTTTTAGCTTATTTGACTCCTCATCAGCGATCAGCAATATTTGACCTCCCATAAAATCAAGCAGAAGTTACTTGTTAGTTATCAGTTCAGGGCAGGCAGTGCGGGTATCAGCTAATCTTTAATCACATGGATGATTTTCAGAATGGTCATTATCACACAATATTATACATATTCGTGTATCTGCGCATTATTTGCGGTAAGCAGCTCCATTCGACCATACACGTTGCTTTTTTATACATTGCGTACGTCTCAGATTGAGACTGTTATCCATTACTGCCAATGGAAGAAGACTGCGATTGAGCAGTCTAATCAGAAGCAGATAATAGGTATATCTAAAATCTCACACAGTTAAGATGAAAACCAAGGAAAGGCAAGCATGCACATGACAGAGCAAAATCTAGCGTTGTCTAAATTCTTGAAAAATAAACTTCATGTCCCAGATTGCACCGCAGCAAAATTAACATGTTAGCTTGAGGTGCAATTCGAACGGAAGGTCAACAGCATGGCGGCAGTATTGTACAGCGCAGTTCTTGAAATGCGGCTTTTCCCTTGCCTTTAGTACAATCCTTCTGCAAAAATTATATTATAAAAATCACAGCCAAGCTGTTAAATCAACAATGAATTAGTTTTAGCTTTCCAACCGACTGAAAGTGTTCTTATTTTTGTCCATCTTGCTTGCAAGGTATCTAATTGATCGATACCGGCTACAGTTAGCCCACTGTTGCAAGTGCTATTCTAGTTTAATTTATATCTGTTGTGCTAATATTAACCTGCTGACCTGCCTAAATAAGCTGTTCGGGATGCTGCGGAACCTGATAAGATTGTATAGTCGGCCCAGCTACGCTGTTTGGGACCGCTGCCCGTCTGTTTTTCAGGGAGGCCAAGCACATCTTTTTACTCTTCTGGGAAACTCGAAGGCATATTCCAGTGCAACATCTGGTAGGGCGGCTATGCTGCACCTAATGGACTTTTTAAATGCAGTTTCAATGGCCTGTGAATGTATCGTTAGCTAGTGATAGTTTAAATAATTAAAATAGTTTTACCTGACTACCTGGCTAAATTTAGGCGAAACAAAAATGGCAGTTTTCTATTATTTATACGCTGTATTAAACGCTAATTTTGTATAATTAGGTAGGATATTTATATTTATTGATACGCTTGAAACGAATAATGTGAATTGCATTTTAAAATCTATATACTTTTCATTTTGTCAACAGAAAGAAAGAAATTTTACCAGGATGTCAGTATTTCTCAAGGAGACGGTAAACTGCAATAGTGATCATCCCTCGTTTTTTGTTACATTTTCCCAGCAGGCTGAACCTTGTGTATGTAACGTTTTTTTGAAGTCGTCACCAAGCTTCGATAAACTATTGTATGAAGCAGCCATTGCCCAGTCCCCCGAGTGCCAAGCAGTAATGAACACTCTGGTTCTGTCATTATCAAAATGCTCTAATGCATGAATATAATTTTTGTATCCCAGTCTGTAACACTGCGCTTTTCAAAGGACCTGTTATCTGGTTTGGCTGACTTTGGCAATTGTTGGAAAGAACTCTTGGATGACGCTAATTTTAAATAGTAACCACATTTTTGGATATAAATTCCAATAGTACTTGCAGCATTGGGTTTATATTGATTAGTCATTATATAGTTCAATTCTGATACTCCTATCCTCTCTTAATCCGGTGCTGTTAATCGTCTGTAGATGGCCTGTTTGAGATCAATCTGGATCGCAAGAAACTGAAGACTCCAGGAGGCAAGCTGTTCACAGTACCCAATGAAGCCTTAGCCATCGCAGTGGCAACAGAATGGGATGCTCAGAAAGACACACTCAAGTTCTACACCATGCATCTGGTATTACTAAATTAGGTTATCATCTCATAATTATAAATTGTGTTCCTTGTACATTACATTATGAGTACTATTACACTTTTTCTTCTGCAGACCACTTTGTGCAACACAGTCTTGGATAACCCCACCTTCCGGGACAAAGACCAAATAATCACGGCTGCTCTGAAGTTTTTGGAGACAGACACTGTTTGGTATGCACGTGTCAATTATGACTTTGGCCTAAGCTTGCTTGAAAGCTGTTGTCATCTTAGAATGACATCTGATTATTGATCCCCGCAAGCAAATGGAACGCTGGCACAGCACATATGAAAAAGGAGTAATGTTGGCAGTTGAATCCATGTACAATCAATGTACATATCTCTGAATTCTGGTGGAACGTTTATACTGGGAGTTAAAACACTGTTGTGTCTTATTGCAGCTACAGAGTAGAGGAACCCTCAGCACTGGTGGAACTCCAGAAGAACGAGTGGGATCCTGTGCTGGACTGGATTGAAAAGAGGTGAATGCCTTACCTGCACCACAGATGTTCAGTTTGTTTATCATTATTTCTGAGGACACTAATTATTTTGAAAACTGAGCTTCTTTGGAATGGTTGTATGAACTAGGATGCAGCCTAATCTCCGTGATCCCCTCCTAGGTACAATGTTGTTATCGGCTCATCCTGCAACATAATGGGGCCACAAATCCCAGAGGAGACTAAGGACACTTTCCGCCAGCATCTGGGTTCCTATAACTTTTGGGCCCTTACAGGTAAAGTTCTGGGAACCTGATCTCACAGCCTGTCTTACCTATTCAGGTTTAACAATATCACAAGTTATGTTTGATTTATGCCTTGTTTAGGTTAAACAATGCAACTTTGAATGTTCGTAGATAATTTGATGGTTTGCAGTGCACAGTACTTCTGATTTTGGGAGTTGCAGTGTGCAGAGCTGCCTGAAGAATGCAAGTTTGTCCGTGCTCATTGACAGGGCTGGAGTTTGTGATCACCCAGCTGAAGTCGGTAGTGTTATCTTTTGGGCTGGTCAATAGACACCTGACGGTGGAGCAGGCTGTGCTGCTGTCCCGTCTGGAGGAGGAATACCAGGTATGGGAACATCTCTATCTTTTGCCCACATTAAAGCTAGAAGTGCTAAATTTGAAACAACTTGGCACCTTGACCGGCAATTTGTTTGTTACAACTTGTACAAATTAGCCAAGGCCATTTTTAGAGCAGGTAATCCAACAAAATCAAGTAGGTTTTAATATCCTTAACCATTCCTTGCGACCCTCATTGTAGATCTTAAATATCTCATGTTGTAATGTGGCATAATCCCCCCACCTCTCTGCACAGATACGGCACTGGGGTAATGTGGAGTGGGCCCATGACTATGACATGTATGAACTGCGTGCGCGCACGGCTGCAGGGTCACTGTTTGTGCACCTCTCCTCTGAAAGCTCCACTGTCAAGCGCAAGCTGCTGCAGGACTGAAGGGATTCTTTTCCACAGTGCAAGATTGTCGGTTGCACATACAGGACTTTGATATTTGCCAAACGTACTATCAAATAAAGTACGTTTTCCTTGAAGTGTGAACATGACCTGCAGGGTTTTCTAATGTATACATCTTGCCTTGCCTGAGGGAAACCCAAAATGGGGACTGTTTTCCATGCCTCGTGTTTCATATAGGGCCTGTAGATGGAGCCATTGTTTCAGGTGTAGAAAACTGGATTATTAAATTAGTGGTAGCCAAATTTTCAACAAAAAAATAAA
The DNA here is from genome assembly GCF_018555375.3 of Anguilla rostrata. Classification (NCBI taxonomy): domain Eukaryota; kingdom Metazoa; phylum Chordata; class Actinopteri; order Anguilliformes; family Anguillidae; genus Anguilla; species Anguilla rostrata. Next base: position 50,760,242 of record NC_057934.1, read on the forward strand.
TCAATCAAGATTTCTCATGCTAAAATGTGGCAGTAAGTCTAAACATGGTTGGCTGCAAAATTTTGTTTCACTAAAAATTCTAAAAATGTATCTAAAAATAAACCTATTTATCATCAATGGATTAGCAAATGCTCTGGTGTTTTATTTATTTTTTGTGTGGAATATTTCCTCTGTATTTGAACAAATTATTTAGATTAGCCCAGAGTTGTCAGCTGCAGTGTCTTCTGACCTGGCTTTCCTTAATGCACAGACTGTTCAATTTGATCTGTACTTATGGGTTGGTTGTCTGATTATGCTGTTCTGGAGAAAAATGTGAAGTAACTTATAAATATGTACATTTGCTGACATGCATATATTCTATTTTTTATTTTTTAAATGGAAACTTCATTTTATGCAAAACTTAGCATTGCTGTCCTTGTGTCTTGATCTTACAGCAGCTTGATAATTGTCCTTCACATCGTCATTGTGGATGTAAATGTTTCTCATTGTGGAGGGATTCCTACTCACCTATAAAGTGAAAGTGTTAAATGACAAGCGTAACTTGAAATGCACCTACTTGTGCCCAGTCCATATGAGCTTGTAACACACATGGAAAAAAATAAACATTGTATAGAGTGCATACACTGTGGTCAATATTGAGCAAAGTTAATGATCTGTCTGGAACAGAAAGGCCCTGGACCAAGCCAGGCCTGCCCTTGTGATGAGACCACTGTAAGAGAGACATATGGCTGGGGCTCAACTATTCACTCCATTACTGTCAATGAAAGATTTTGTGTAAACCTGAGGTCAAGACATTGGTTTTGGTGAGAAACACAAACCAACTGGTTTTAGCCACAGAAGGACAAACCTGTGTGTCCCCATGCGGTCTATAGACACTGTCCCACGATACAGCCTTTTCACACCACACAAAGGATGTCACCGCGGACCAGCTCAAGTCTTTACTGACAATGAGACAGACTGAGAATTACAACCTCAAAACTTGACAGTCTTATGAGTATTAGATTAGTATTTGCGCGATATACATATCTTTTTTTATTAATACTTTTATCTGTCTTTTGCTTACTATTTGTAAATAAATATTTTGTTTACAAATTATGTTGTCTCTATTCTAATAAGTGGGGCTTACTGATTTAACTCTGAAATTTAAGGCATTGCTAGGTTCCTCCTAAATTATTAAATATTTATTGTTAATGTGAAATTCATTAGCTGGTGGCCTGTGAAAAAAAGGAAAGCATTGATCTGCCCCTGAGGAAGAAATACCGTACATCTTTGCTATTGTGATAAAGCATCACATTGTACAAACATAATGCACAATTGAATGGCAACAAACTATTTACAGTTCATCTGCATAGTCATCATCCCAACTCCAACAAAAACTTCAGCATCCAATTAAAAACGTATTCTGAACAAAATGTTTTTCCTGTTCCCCTTGCCTTGCAGTACAGTACATAGCAATGTCAAATTTGTGCTTTATAAATAGCAGCTCAAGTCTTTCCATATTTTCAACTGAAATAATTTACAATATATTAACTTATCACAAAGTTTGATTCTCAAATCATTGCATAAAGTTCCACAAAATATTAACCCATGAAAATATTCAATTTAACTGAGAGTTAAGCATCTACTTTAGTAAATATATCTATACCAACATGGAAAAGAAGTGCAGGAATGTCAAATTACTCTAGTTAAGTTTACTTAAGATGTGAAGGGCTACAGCTTTTAAATATATTTTTGACCTGATTTTCTGGCAAGCATGTGCACTACACTTGAAGTACCTGCTACCATTAGCCACTGTAAGTCTGAGTCATTGAAGCAGGGAAGTAGTCTTCATGTGCAGCTGGTAGCTGGGGAAGGCAGACTACAGGGGCCCCATTATGTGCAGTTTGTACTGGCATAACTCAGACTAGGTATATTAGCGAAAGATTCATCCTTACCCTGGAATTGGATGCCCTCAGAAATAATAACTTGGGAGTTGCACAGTATATATTAGTAGTGTCTAGCAGTGTCTTTATGAAGTATAGCCTGGTGTGTATTTAATTTTCACATCCTCGAAAGAGTTCTTGTGAAGGTGAAATTATGGGAACCTCAGCAGTGTTAGTGCATACCATATTCATTACTGTGTGTTTATTATGTCAGACAGTCTTTCCACTGTACTTATTTGGTAAGGAAGTGTGAAAGAATTTCTTTTTTAGACATAGCTCAGGAGGTAAGAGCAGTTGTCTGGCAGTCGGAGGGTTGCCGGTTCGATCCCCCGCCCTGGGCGTGTCAAAGTGTCCCTGAGCAAGACACCTATCTCCAAATTGCTCCCACCAAGCTGATTGGCACTTTTGACAGCCTTACTAAGTGAACAACTGTCTGGAATTGATTATAATGATATCATTAAAGTGAAAGAAAAGGGATGCACGTGACCAGTTTATTCCATGTAGTAATATATCTATTAACATTATACTGTTAGAGTTATTTGTAGCCATTAATTGACAAAGTATTCTGTGTGGCCCACGAACCCCCAGTGATTTTCCCATTTGGCCGACTTGCTGTTCAAGTTGAATAGCGCTGCACTATGGGATATGTCTGTGGGTAGACAGTACTGAGTCGTTGTGTGAGGGAATTAAACTCACAAGTCACTCTGCAGGAACATTTTGAGGCAGATCAGTTTGCCAAGACCAAAAAGGGCAAGGCTAGGCTGAGAGCAGACGCTATTCCTACGATCTTTGTACATCGCTCTGAGGTCAAAAAGAGGAAGGCCCCTGCACCAAGATTCACCCCTGCACCTGTGAATATAGCTGCAATAGCTTCTGACCACAGCTATAGTGCTAAAGCCGACACAGGTATAACTCATATTTGAAGTAATATTTCTCATTTCACATTGAAATGATTAGCCTTCATGCCCTCTAAGACTAACAATGCCGTGTCTTCTCCTTACATCCATTTCAGAGATTAAGGGAGGAAGGGATGAGGAGAGTGAGAGAAGGGAAAGTGAGGAAAGAGAGGACATAGCCAGTGAGGAGACTCAGAGAGAGCTGACAGCACCCAGTCAGCCGACAGCCAGTCATCCAGCTGCCAGTCAGATCTGAGAAAGGAATTAAAAAGACAAGAAAAAACTGCCAAGAAAGCAAAGGCAGCACAAAAAAATAAGGAAAGAAAATGCTGCTCTCCAGAAGAAAATTACAATTAGGAACAAGAAAGTAGAGAAAACATTTTCAAAAGACCAAATTAAGGCATTAGGCAGGAATAGTACAAGGGGGATCAAATGGGGCAATGAAACAATTAAGAAGGTGCTAGAAATCTGCTTTGCTGCAGGGCCAACAGGCTACAAGACCCTGCAGGAACTGCAGATTCCCCTGCCGGGAATAAGAACCCTGCAAAGGAGGATGCAGCGTGTTAAATTTGAGCCAGGTGTGTTGAGGGAGGTCTTTGACTTCCTAAAATTGAAGGCAGATGGATTGACAGAGCTGGAAAGGGAGTGTGTGCTGACCCTGGACGAGATAGCCATCACACCAAGCGTGGAGCTACACATGGGGACAGGCAAATTATATGGTGATGTGACCTTACCAGGTTACACAGGAGCTGTAACATATGCTTGTGTGTTTATGTTGGTGGGAAACACAACGTGGTGGAAGCAAGTAGTGGCTTACCATTACAGTGGTAATTCTACTAATGGAGCAGAGCACAGACAAATCATTCTAGAAATAATACAGAGAGCAGCATCCATAGGGCTACATGTGTTTGATGTCACCACTGACATGTGGAAGTCCTTTGGGGTGGACCACAATAAAACATCGGTGCCACATCCAGTAACGCCAGACAGGCAGCTCTATTTCATGCCTGACGTCCCCAATCTGGTCAAGAACCTAAAGAGTGCCCGCATCCGTGGACAGGTGTTTATAATTCCTGCGGATATTGTAGAAAAAGAGAACCTCCCCTCTAACCCTACATGCCAGCCAGACCCCTCCGTTCTGCTACCTCAGGACGCCTGGCACCTCCCCCTCTTCGCACCTGCGCTTCCCGAACACGTCTCCTGTCTGTTCTGGCCCCACAATTGTGGAATGACCTGGAAGCTACCAGGAAGACGACAACAGCTTTTTGGTAGACTTCCTGGACAGAGTGGAGCCAAATATCAGTCCTGGACTCAGAGTGGAGGACCTGATGGAGGAGAACAGAACAGCACCTGACCTCACAAAAACGGAGAAATGTGTTCTTTTCCCTCTTGCGGGCTACATTGTCCACAAAGTCATCTAATATGCCAACATTTGTGACAAATGTCAAATTGCGATAAAGCACAATGATGACAGTCCCGCTGGAGAAAACAGCATTTTACTGAACCTAAAGGCGTTCAAGGCAGGTGTTCTTTGTCGGCAAACCCAAGAGGCCTTTGATTTAATCCACCAAGTTGAAGAGCTATTCAGGACCAAGACTGGTTCCTCCCTCATGGAGCTGCCCAACGCGTTGGATCTGTTGGAGGAAGATGCTAGGGTGCTCTCCAGCAGGCTTGCATCATGCCATTGAGTACAGGAGAAAATCACCAAAAGATTCATCAGGCTGAGGTTGAGAATTGAGGCCAAAAAGATTTGTGATGAAAGAAAAAAACAAAAACCAGATGATGGACATCTTGGGAGCAAGAGCCAAACAAAAAAGGTGAAGAAGAACAACAGCAGCCAAGCTTCTACAACAGCTTCTACATCCAGCAACCCGCCAACAACACCAAGGCTATCAAAAGCATTGATCGTTGCCATGGAAGTATTCTGTCTGACCATTGCTCCTCCTACAAGCATTCCACCACCTAGCGTTCCTGCAGCATCACTCCAACTTCCCTCTCTCTCTGCTACCAACCCCGACATCAGAGCTTCAATGAGGCTGCAACATAATACAGACAGGTAATAGCTAGTAGAATCACTAGGCCTACAACAAACACACTCACCACATATGCAACTATTCTGTTTTTACTAACTATGTTTAAAAGTCTCACATCTTCAACCCTGCACTCTCCCATCCATGTCAACAGCCATGCATCACAAAAATAGCCTAAACAATTCCCTTCCTATCCCTTCCTTATTATTTTTTAAAATTCTATTTCTGATAACGCGTTGTCCAAATCATTGGATATCCTCATTTCACCACCACCACCCACCAGACTACTACCACACACTCCAATGCTATATTTAACTAATAAATACAATTTTCACACCCAAAGACATGTTTAGAAGCCTTTGTCTCTAATTTAGTAACGTTATGCATGAAATGGGATTAAGAGAACGTAACTTACAATTAATATAGATTGTTATGTTAACTTTATCCATTATCCTAAGCTAACGTTCTCTGTTAACGTTAGCTAAATCTACTACTTTGATGGAAAATAATGAGCTAACATGCTTTCACTCACATAGTTAATTTGATTCAAATGTGCTAATAAGATCAACATATCAAAAATGCAGTTGATTTTAAAAGTGCATCACAGACAGTCACTGCTATTCTATGGCGCTGCTGCTACTAGCTCCCAATGTTTGGAACTACATTACATTACATTACATTTATTTGGCAGACGCTTTTATCCAAAGTGACATTCAAAAAGTGCATTTCATGGTCATAGACAACTACTAAACACAGGTTCAGTAAGATACAATACTTATTTTGTACAGCTATTTCTAGCCAAGAACACAGTTTAGTTCACACAGTGAACACTATTCAGACCTAACCTCTGAAAAGCCAACTAGGCAGAAGAATAAGCTACAGTCTAGCTTAAGAGACTAAGAGATGAGTCTTCAGGCCACGGCAGAAGATGGGTAGTGAGGGGGAGGTTCGGAGAGGGACGGGGAGTTCGTTCCACCACTGGGGAGCTAGAGTGGAGAAGCTCTGTGATCCCTTTGGTCGGGTGGGAGGGGTTACAGGGCGCCCTGCTGCCGCAGAGCGGAGTGGTCGAGCAGGCACATAGCATCGAATCATGTCCTGCAAGTAGATGGGGGCTGTCCTGTTGGCTGTAGTGTAGGCAAGGGTCAGGGATCCTGGCAGCGACCGGTAGCCAGTGGAGTGATCGCAGCAGAGGAGTGTCGTGGGAGAATTTGGGAAGGTTGTAGATGAGTCAGGCAGCGGCATTCTGAATCATCTGTAGTGGCTGTATGGAACAAGCTGGCAGGCTTGCAAGGAGGGAGTTGCAGTAATTAAGGCGAGAGGTCACCGTAGCCTGGACAAGCAGCTGGGTGGAGTGCGTCGTCAGGTATGGTCGAATCCTTCTGATGTTGTACAGAAGGAATCTGCAGGACCGTGATGTTGCCTTGATATGCTCCTTGAGGTCCAGTTGGTCATCCAAGACCACCCCCTAAGATCTTGGTAGAGTGAGAGGCAGTCACTGTGGTGCCATCAACCATGATTGAGAGCTCAGGTAGTCTTGCATGGGAAGAAGAGCAGCTCAGTTTTGTTGAGGTTGAGCTTCAGATGGTAGCTGGCCATCCAGGTGGAGATTTCAGCCAGGCAGGAAGATATCTTATCATTGAAGAAAAGAAGAGTTTTGTGTCATCTGCATAACAATGATAGGAGAAGCCATGTGAATTAACAACAGAACCAAGAGATTTGGTGTATAAGGAGAACAGCAGAGGACCCAGTACAGATCCCTGCGGCACTCCCGTAACAAGGGGATGAGAAGCAGAGGCAGACCCCTTCCAGGTGACCTGGTAGGACCTATCTGCAAGATAGGAAGCAAACCAAGACAGGGCAGTCCCAGCGATGCCCATCCCAGCCAAGGTGGAGAGGAGTATTTTATGGTTGACCATGTCGAAAGCTGCAGACAGGTCAAGAAGGATCAGGACAGAGGAGAGGCGTGAGGCTCTTGCAGTGGCAAGTGCCTTTGTCACAGCCAGGAGTGCAGTCTTTGTTGAGTGCCCGGATCGGAAGCCAGACTGGTGAGGGTCTAGCAGGTTGTTCTGATGGATGAAAGAGGTTAGTTGTTTAAGAACTGCTCGTTCAAGGGTTTTGGACAGAAAGGGTAGAAGCGATACGGGTCGATAATTCATTACATCGGAGGGGTCTGAGGTGGGTTTTTTGAGAAATGGGGTAACACGAGCCATCTGAAAATCAGAGGGAACATGACCAGAGGAAAGAGAGGAATTAACAATGGAGGACAGATAGGGAAGAATCTCGCTGGAAATGGATTGGAGAATTGTAGATGGGATGGGGTCAAGTGGACATGTGGTTGCACGATGAGAGGTGATGAATTGTAGTACATCGGAATCCTCCAGCATCTCAAAGGAGGTCAGTGTGGCTGTGGGTTTGTCCCAGGGGTTGGGGGGCTCACTGGATGGGCGAAGGAGTTCCGGATTATAGCCACCTTTCCTTCAAAGGCGGCCAGAAAGTCATCTGCGGAGAGGGAAGAGGAAGGTGGGGAATTATTCAGCCATTGTTAAAAAAACAATTGGCCCGCTGGAGTGAACGGAGTTGACGCGACTCTCTCTTTCTATGGCTCTGGTATTACCTGTGGAAATCCCTGTCTGTCCCTGCGTAGCATTTTTACTTTGAGTTGGCCTGAGCTGTACACTAGCCTGATTCAGTTTCTCTTCCTTTTCCATGTTTCTTTGCTGGGGGCCCACTGAATGTTAAGGAGTTGCCTGTAAACCTCAGGCCGGTTGGGAAACACCTTCGTAGCGGGGGCGGCTAATCCGCACATCTCAGCTCTTCCCAAAAAGAGAAACCACGACCAGAGAGCGCTGCGGACTGGGGTAGTACATACAGTATTGTTTCACTGCATTTGTTTCAGGGGATTCTATGAGAACACACATTCAAAAAAAATAAAAAGCACTTCCCCTTTTTTTATTTGTCACATGCTTCTTAAGGCGTTCTCTTGCTGTTACAGTAAAATCGTTCCCGCTTTCTCTCTTTTCCTCTTTGGCCCTCTCTCTTTTCTGTATCACTACTACTTGTCAGTCATACTAAACTACCGGTTTCACTTTCTTTCTTGTCATTCTTTCAGGAGCACTAATTCATCCAAACTTTCTTTTATAATTTTGCTCAAACTTGCCTCTCTTCTGGTTGGTCCCACGTTTTCTATTGACAGTGACTCCAAAATGAATTCTCCTGTCCAAGGATAGGATTGAGACACTCTGCAGAAGGGGTTCTCAAATTGGGGTCTGCGGTTACTCAAGGAGTTCCAGGAGTCCTCGCCCAAAATATTTGGAATTTCAAAGATATTTTGCTTGTATCTCAGAAATATTTTTGATTTTATGCTTTACAAACACAAACTTCTGGTTAAACATACATAATGAGGTACAGACCACCATATGTACCCCATTCAATATGAAAATATATTGAATATATTACAATAAATTGAATAACAGGATCACACCAAATACATCATGTACTAATGTACTAAATGCATCACATGCATACATACTTTAAGATTATCTGTATTATACTTCTATACTAGCATGGAAAACAGCTACTCTATTGGAGCCTGTAGTGGGTGGTGAAAGTATCAACAGCTACTAATTTTATTGAGATGGACTTCCCACCAGAGAAGTCTTTTAATTTAGGAGATATTGGAGTCAACAAATTAGGAACCCATGTTCAATAGTCCTACACAGAAAATAATTTTTCAGGTCAACTTACTTTGCTCTGCCCGACCTTTTATTTTTTCCTGCGTTTGGGTGCACATTTAAATATTCCTCTCTAAAACCTTTTGATGTACGAAAACTACAGTAATGAAGCTGCCGTTAATTTGGAGGGGGCACTAGACTGCCATTGTTTAGCTGGGTCATTGGAGAGCCTTCCACAATGCACATTCCCTTTTGCAACACAAAGACATTATATTATGCTAATGCCTATCTAATATATAATACCTTATTGGATTCTGGCAGTGTTGCACATATCTGTATTTGTATGAAACTTGGAGTGCGCAAACCTTTCCAAGATTACAATCAAGGCTGCTCAAGTAGAAGATATCATTGTACAATAAAGTGTGAATTCTGCAAACTAAACCCATACAGAAAATAAATAAATTTGAAATACTGTATATGGTGGGAAATTCAAAATCTCTTTAAATATATTGTGTAATATATGTATGAAATACATTAATAAATCACATGTATTTAAATATATGAGTTATTAACACTCTGTGTACACATTTCAAAATATTAGTATATTATTATATTTAAATATTTGTGAGTATATGTAAAAAAAAATTTGGAAGAGAAGCCCATTTTGAGTATTTAAATATATTTTCACAATATATTTGAAATGTATGTAAATATATAATGTGAAAATGCGTCATAAATACATTTAAAATATATATGTGCAGATATTGAATACATGTAGTTCCCCTATAGTTCAATATATCATGTTTCCATATGGGAACATCCAGTGACCTTACATTGGTGTATTTGATGGATTTTATTTATGTAGTAGTAGCCATGTTTTGGTATTTTAGTATTAATATCACTTTTTGGTATGCAGTTGGCCCTGTGGTAATGTAATACATGTATGACTAAGGAAATCAGAAGGAGCTTGTGAAGACATTGAAAAACACTGTTTTCTTGACTATGAATGTACTAATAATAGCTGGTGTGCTGTTTATTGCAGAGTATAAACTTTGTCTTGTTCACCATTTGTTGGAAGTACTTATGCATGATGTTCTGTGAAACAGGCTCCACAGAGCTAAAGTGGAAAGGTCACTATACTGTAGAAACACTTCCCATGATATAAAAACAATATTTTAAAAAGACATGGACCAATACAAGCCAAAATAATATGAAGTATTTTAATGAATATGAATGTGTTTTCAAAACACAAAAATATAGACACAGTATTCACCCTGATAAATAACTAACGAAATAAATAAATAGCTATTATTTTTCAGTTTATAAATATAGCTGCATAGACGAACAATTGGTTTTTAGTCACACCACACACTCTCTCACGCACATGCGTCAGTGACACGTGACACAAAGGCACTCTTTGCCCTCCTGTGTTAACTAACTGCATGCTGTGATGTCTCACTTCCTGTTCTTTCCTCTGCAGGAGCGGACGCAGTTGCACAAGGCAGATGGAGGAAGGAGGAAGGGAAGCTGGGACACGAGCGTTGGCAAGCGTCCGTCTGTCCATCTGCGCCCCGGTCTGCGTGTCCATCTGCGTGCTCACTGCTGCTGCTGCTGGCTGCGCAGCCGGGTGTAGTCCCGCCGCACCTTCTGCACGCACTTCTCCAGGCCCCTCAGCACAATGTAGCCCTGCATTCGGCTGACCCACAGTGACTCGCAGTTGCACAGGGGGGGCGGAGGTGAGGCTGCCGTATAGACTGCTGGCTGCTGCAGTAACTTCAGCTGTGTGAGAGAGAGAGAGAGATTGTTTATTTATTTATTATTTTTTTCTTTAAATGCTTGTGTTGATTGAACATCAGTATTGTTCTTGTTCTGTTTTTTGTTTATAGAATGTTCTCTGTTATTAGTAGAGAGAGAGAGAGAGAGAGAGAGAGAGAGAGAGACCATTAAAAATACTAGGTTGTATTTTACTTTTTTGAGGGGTGGAGGAGGGGCGGTCAGATTCATTGATGTTTTTCAACAAAACAACTGGAATGACTCCATACCCAGATAAAATGTTTCCCCTTAACATTGGATCGTGTGCCCCCCCCCCAGCGGTTGTGGCCCTAAACAACCGCATAGAGCGTTTATGCCACGGCCCTGGAGAAGAGAATATCTACAGAACCGCCTAGCATAAACTTCTTGCAATGGTTTCCACAGATGTATACACCATTATTCTAAATTCACCATCCAAGTCACAGCAAGGCAAATGCACGAGACATAGTAGTTTCCTCTGAAACAAGTGACATGTTTTTAACCTAGGTCCTCGGTGTGTGACTGAGCCGAGCGCCATGTCTTACCTGCTCGGTGATCTGGACCTGCAGGTCGCGGATGTTGAGCTGCAGCAGCTCCAGGGGCAGGCTGTATTCTGCCCCCAGCTGGAGCTTCAAGGAGCAGCAGGCATCGATGTGGCGGTTGAACAGCTGCAGGTACTCGCTGTCCTGCTTCAGGCGAGCCGCATCCTGTGGGCGGAGGTGATGGAGACGGTGAAGGCAAAGTGCTGCTGGGAGGGTAAAAATTCCCTGCTGTTCTCTGACTTTCTTCTCTCACACACGTGTCCACACAAAGACACATGTGCATGCATGCCTGCATGCAAATGTGTACATGCACACACACGCGCGCACACATACATACACACACACAGAATTGCAGCCACACACTGTGTAGACCGTTCCCATCATACATCTGAAGGTAAGCAGGAAGCAGAGTTAGGCTTGGTTAGTACATGGATGAGACACAGAACTTCTGGGAAACTAAGGCCCTGTTCAGACCTGGCATTAAAATGCATCTTTGGTGATCCGATCACAAGTGGACAGCTCTAACTACAGGTGTGAATGCACCCAAGACGCATTGAGATCCGATCACTCAGACCACATTCGGAGGTGGTCTGGGTTGCATATGGCCATATTCTTTTAGCAGTGTGTACACGAATGCGTCCTGGGCCACATTGAAGGACCGCCTAGTCAACTGACGTCCTCTGTGTAAGCGGAAGTACGTACTCATTTGCACGCCAACGGCGTCATATTAAAGTGCTTTTGAAGGTCTTTGCAAATCCTTCTTTTAATTTTCGGCAGACTAGGCACAGGTAGTGCATTGCTGCCTCTTGCCGGTTAAAAACAACAACGCATTTGGTCTTTGCGAACTGAAATGATGTACGTGTTTATTTGCATAATGAGCGGGGATGTGAGATCCGATCACAAGTGGTCACTCGAGATACATGTGGAGACGCATTCTGATGCCAGGTGTGAACTGACATCTGTCTCGACTAAATCTAGACACAATCTGGATATATCTGGATACAAAGTACAGGTCTGAACAGGGCCTAAGTAGCAGCTAGAAGTGAGGTTTCTGAGCCAGCATGGGGTGGTCTTCCCTCTATCCAAAACAAACACTCAGTGCCCCAGCGCAAATGATGGGGACGCCATGCTGTGGGAGACGCTGTCTTTTGGATGAAACATTAGTCTGAGGGCCTGACAGTGGAAAGATGCCACACATGGACATTAGAGGACCCGCAGCCCAGGGCTTATCTGTTACCTCAAGTGAAAGCCAGTCAGTGTAGTTGACAGCACAGGATGGCAGACCGCTCATGAATAGATTGGGCACCTGTGAACCATTGATGCCAAGCTGCTCCTCCTATACAACAAAATTCCAATGTTTTACATGACATTCATTTTCCTTTCTAATTTTCTGCTCTTCACTTAACCTGTGCTATGTCACAGTCTTAGCATAGAACATGTATAATAGTGTAAATGCATGGGCACAGAACTAACCATATAAAGGGCCTGTGCAGTCACTTTCTGTTGCAATTAAACTAAATGTGCGTTGAACCACAATATTAAGATGTATGGCTAATGAACAATTAAAAAATGTGGTGAATAACAGTGTATTTAAGACATTGATATTTTGATTAAACTTAAAATCATACATAAAATAATGCACAGTTTTAATTAAATAAAGCATGAATATGTGCTGGCTCACGTATGGTGCCAGCAGGTTTAGCACATCCTGGTGTATCGCGTGAGCCAGCATCAGGCTGCGGGAGTAGGTCTCGTGAAGGCCGTGGAGCTCATTTGGTTTGATGCAGGGAACCGCAGAGGCGAGAGTGCACGAACACAGGAGGAACAAAGTGCGCAGCATGGTCAAAAGAAAGTTGCAGGAGGTCAATCTGAAAAGAAGGGAGAAACAGAAAGGAAATTAGTTGAATATTATCTTGGCTAAAAAATTTTCACCGGTGGCGGACTTGTTCAACCGTGCAAACACAAGACTCCCTCTTTAATTCGTTCAACCACCTTCTTGAAAAGGTTGGCGTTGCGATATTTGCTTATTTATGGAACCTGTGTCATGGCGGTGGTTTGTTAGGCTCCACTCTAATCCGGTTAGTAACACCTATCCTGCTGCTATGTGATGTTTTTAATAATGTTTTTAATAATGCTTTTCAACTGATCAGCAACGCCGCAAAGAAATGGCCCAAACAAGGAAACCTTTCAAAGAACCGACACGCAAACAGAGGAAAAGCTCACATGCTGCTGCTGCTGGCTACTACTAGTCCCAATCAGCTACCGTTTTGTCTCAGAAACAGGACTAAATCAACCCTAAACAATAGGATGGCAGGACTTTCTTCTGAAAGCACAAAACTGAACTTTTTCGCAGGAAAAGAATTTGTTGATCTGAAAACCAATCATGTATATGAACAAAAAGATTTCATGAATTGCAATACAACACACATTGTATACCGCCTAGTGTGTCCTTGTAATTGTTTTTATGTTGGGCGCACTAAAAGACGCTTAAAAGACCGTCTTTAGCTGAGCATAAATATGCCATTAGAACGGGCAGTGCAGACTATCCCATGGCTAGGCATTTCATGGAGGCCCACAATAAAAATGACAGTCTACTAAGAATCGAGGGAATTGAATTTATCAAACAATCCGCTAGAGGGGGAGATAGGCTGAAACGGCTTTCACTATGAGAGACTTTTTGGATTTTCCAATTTGACAGCATGAAATTTCCAGGGGTCAACGATGAAATTGACTTTAGGTTGTCCTTATGATTAATATTTATATTGTACTTCATTTCTACCAATTCTTGCGTATGTGTTCCACAGGATAGTCTGTATATTTTGTCATTGTTATATTTATTTATCATTGTATTATTTATTTATATTTCCTCATTATTTCTTCTCATCATTACGTACTTCCTTGTGGGAATTTTCCTGGCATCGTGTGTATGTTTATTGGAAAATTTATCATTTGCATAATGAATTCCCTATAAAGATAACCTCATGTTGACAGTCATTCATGCCCTGATGAAGGCTGATGTGGCCGAAACGCGCTGGTGTTAGACTGTTTTTAAAAAAATTCCTCATGCCAATTTAATAAATGCTTTTTAAATCTCATTCCTTCCTCCAATGAGAGTGCCTTGAACTACATTGAAGTAAGCCCAGTTTTATACTTTTTGCACTGAGGCACCTGCTCCCTTCGAACTTAAAAATATTGTTGTCATTGATGTTACAGTAAGGTTGTTGTTTTTTTTGCACTACCTTAGAAAAATGTTTAAATATTGTTGTCATTGATGGTACAGTAAGGTTGTTTTTTGCACTACTTAAGATAATTTAAAAAATATTGTTGTCTTTTACAGCAAGGTTTATTTCGCACAAACTCAAACAACTTTAAAATATTGTTCCCAGGTTTATAAAAAAAAAATATAATGCCTCTTAATGTGTTGTCATTTTTTTTCCCCCATGGTATCGAAAATGGTATCGAATATCGATATTTTCTTGGGTATTGGTATCGAAGTTAGAAATTCTAATATCGTGACAACCCTGAAGGTAAATAATGTTATCTTCGTAATGACGTTATTCATCTCCTATCGCAGAGGTAGCGGTATAAATTTTAAATGGAATGGCAACAGAACATTTCATAACAATGTAATGTAAGAAGGATTTTACCAAGCGGCCCCCCCCCCCCAGATAGATTTGCTTAGGGCCAGCACTGCCACATACAAACTTTCAGCATGTTTTAAACGAAATGACACGTCCATTGTTTGTGAAGATGAATTTAAAAACATAAAAACCTGTCTTCGGAAAGACAGAACATGTTTTAATTCAGCGGTTTTACATCCCAACGAGATCATTTTCATTGGGCCAGCAAACTTTCCAAAACGAGAAAGCTCCTTTTCAATGGCATCATTCTTAATAAATGGGGGACATTTGAAATTGTTACCCTCGTAGCTGGTGCCGAAAGTGGATTTACCTGTACGAATACCCCTTTAATCCATAAACCGCTTGCAATTACTTGTGCAACAAAACTAACTTTCTTCAAAAAAACCACGGCCTTATTCATTTGTGATGCCGAAACAATATGATCGCCCCCTACCTGCTCTGCAACTGCAACCAGCACCTCTTGAACCGACACACTATTTTCTGCTACGCACCTTACACCATGATGGAGAGACAGTGCCTCCCCGTCAAATTGAGACGCCATCTTGGCGTCTCCACAAACAAACAAAAAACTCCACTAACTCCACTAGTTCAAAAACACCAAAAAAAGATCTTGGATATGTACCTCATTAAACAGTAATATCAGCTAACCCAGAATATAGTTTTAAGAAAGTATACCAACATAAATACAGAGAGCCCTCTTCCCACAGCCACCCTCCACCTCGGAGAGAGAGAGAGAGAGAGAGAGAAATAAATGTGAATATGGAATGGTATATTGCTCCAGGATCGGGCAGCTATCATCTGACTCTGTTGAGTACCACATGGCCGGTATTACAGTCATTAAAGCTAGGATCCTGCCATGACTGACATACCGGCCCAGGAGCACAGACCCTGGAGACTAGTCCGCCACAGATGGTCTTTTCTTCTAACATGAGTCATATTCATTAACCAAAACTTCCACTGTGGGAACAGCATCAATTAAGGGGCCCCAAATTTCTAATAAACTTATCTGCTATATTTGTATTTGAAGGAATTAATAATAGCAGATCGCAGACATGGTACTCACATGTTGGTTCCTTCAGTGTGCTTTCCAGTTTCCTCTCAGGCCCCTGGGTCTCTGAACCGGTCTGCGTCTCTGGTCGTGCTTCAGCGAAGATTCAGTCCGTCTCAGCCGTCCAGTGTTTACTGGTGTACTGCTCTCTCCCCCCAGCATCTGTGCTCCTCTATTTAAACCAGTGGACAGGGCCGAGGTGAGTTTCCTCCGATATACTGAAAGAAGAAGTAACAACATTAAACACGGTACCGTCATTACCTCAACAGGAGTATTACCCATCTGTCCCTGCAGAAAATGATTTTGAAACACACATTATCAAAGTGAAAATGATAGATAACTGTTGAAACTGTTGTGTTTTGATTTGGGGGGTGGCACACGTTTTTTTTTTTTTTTTGTCTTTCTGTGCTCCTGGGAATGTATGTGCACAGTTTTGGATTGATATATTTAAAATGTATTGAATGATAATGAAATGACTGGGGCCGAGGTGGGAGTTTTGGTGGGGATTTCTTGTAAGGCACCTTGGAATTATGTTTAAAATGGGTAAAGGAGCCTAGACCACAAAAAATCTGAAATCTTTTGGTTCATAAAAAATATACAAATTGTTCATAGTAATTGAAACTATATCCATCCATCCATTCCAAATGTGTAACAGCTTGGGCTGTAATGAACAGACTATATATAATTACTACAATTATACCACTGCCGCCATGAAAAATAATGCTATTAATAAAAACATCACGTTCTTAAATTTTACAATGTTTTCAGTAAACAGTTAAAATATATACCTTCACCCAACATATCTACTGAATATCATGATTATTGTATAAAATTTTGATGACTTATGGCCAATTTTGTGCTAAGAGATGCTGTCAGATTACTTAGTTGCATTGCCATGGATGTGTCATATTTGAAACAACTGACACTTATTACATTTGAAATATGGGGTAGTAAATCATTAATAATTGTACATGTATGGTAGGAGTACAAAGATATACTACTTTAATACGTATAAAACACACAGCATATAATTACACAATTAATGGTCAGCTTCAAAAATAATTTCATCCCTGTTATTTGCTAAATTCATGTAACAAAATGCAATTAAAAGTGTAACATTTTAGGAATCCCAGTTTGAGATGGGGCTGATTTCTCCTTTCCTGCAGGTTCTTGTTTGGGCTTTAAGCCCATTTTGCAGTAGCAGACCCTCTTAAAGACGTCCCAGTGCACTTTCTCCGGCTTTATTTCAAGCAGAACACCGGGACAGGTCTTGCTTTTCTTCGGGCCCGGAGGTCGGTCAGCGCAGCAGGTGCTTCCAGAGCACTTGGTTACTACAGACAGCAACGGCAGAAGTACGGTATGATAATTTTCACTCAGAAACGGTTGAAAACCAAGGCTATAGCAAGAAGCAGCAAGCTGCTTTTAGTCTTCCTGGTGCAAGGAAGGCTAATCCGTAGGGATATGCAGTAAAGTCAATGCAAAAAATAAAGACTAATTTTATG
Source organism: Anguilla rostrata (assembly GCF_018555375.3). Classification (NCBI taxonomy): domain Eukaryota; kingdom Metazoa; phylum Chordata; class Actinopteri; order Anguilliformes; family Anguillidae; genus Anguilla; species Anguilla rostrata. The sequence continues at coordinate 50,777,285 of NC_057934.1, forward strand.
TAGCCTAAATTCCGTTTGAATTGTAGATTAATTAAAAGTGAATAAACTCCCGACATGTCTATTCGTCTCCTTTCCTATAATTATTAGGCTTTAATAGACAAACAGGCTCGAAAAATTATTTGATAAATAATTTGTTTAGTTATTCCGGGAAACGAAGACGTAACAATAGATTAAGCACTTCATTAGCAGGGCACGGAGGACAACAGCGACAAAATATGAGTCATTGTGCGAAATAAATGCGCTAAATTAAGTTACAATTAGCCCTTGTGTTCCGTTTGGACCAGTACGATTTTAGTAAAAGTGGAATGACGCTTTCGTTAAATGTTTTTTATTGCCATGACTATGAACCAGTGCACATTTGGTCCTTGTTTTGGATTTGTATTTCTTGTTCATCATCTGATTTGTGGATTTTTGCCTATAGGCTATGGCATCTTTGAATAGGCTTATAAGATAAAGATAAAAAGTAGTTGAGAATGTCAGTTCAAAACAATAAATATGAATAATCTATTGCATGAAAACATAGCTTCATTACATTTTTTTTTACAGATAAGCATGATTTATTAGATCTTTATCACAAAAAATGAACTAGCCTAGAAGAGTGATCTCCGCCAGGCTTTCCAAACGGAACCAGTTGTTGATCACTTGCGTCCCCTAGCGGCCGGTTAGGAGTTAGCAATCTATTTCAATGGACCACAATGATGGAAATTAATTGAAATAAAATACTTGTTGTTGACCGACTTGCAAAATATTAGAGATTTCAGGTCCTTGGCCTGCTGTCAGCATGCACAACAAATATTAGGCTGATCGGCCCAGTAGTATGCGAGATTAACTGCGGACAGAGACACAAACACACACGCACAAACACACACACGCACAAACACACGCGACCAAGCGCATGATCCCTTCCAGTCTCCGCCAGGCGGAGATAATAATAATAACAATAATGACACTTTTATCGTTAAATGTGAACTAGCAGAGATAAATGGCAAACATTGAACGTATATTTTTATATCGTATCGAACTAATATAAAGAATACATATTGAGTATTTTTGCATTTTTTCTGTATTTCTTTTAAATACCAATAATGTCCTGTGTTTAAATGACCCAGGCTAACAGTTTCACAGTTGCTAATGAGTAAGCAGAACACAAGCGTTAAGTTATCCATCTCTTTGACAGTGGTTCCAAGCCCATAGACAATAGAGAGGGTGACTGACAACTGATAACACTGTGTGACGCTTGTGGTTGAAAATGTCGAAAAAGCACCATACATGACTTTTCCTTCTGCTCTGATCTGCCATATTGGCGAATAGCGCAACATGCCGGCTTTACACGCTTTGATCCCTCACTATGCCAATTATTTTTGGCAGATGCAAAAAAAAAAAAAAAAAATTCCGATTTTTGAAACGATTATTAATCTGTTGGTTAGTGCCCGTTTACTTCGAGTAAATTGTATCTCCCCTAATCTCCATGCACCATGTTGCACAGATTATCTGTATCTGCCACAAAACAATACACTAGTAATGTCAACATCCTAATTTAAACTTCTCAAAAAAGATATGTCTTTTATGTATGAAATGGGCTAGAAATAAGTCAGTCATGTAGGATAGACCAATGGGCTTAGCAAGAAAAAGACTACTATATTAGAATGCATATAACATACACTATGCAAGACACAATTAATATTCTGTATCCATGTATTGGGCTCGTGTGTACATGGCTTGTGTATGTATGTATGTATGTGTGTGTGTGTGTGTGTGTCTGTGCACGTGTGTGTGTGTGTGAATCTACATATTACTTCCAAAGAACACCTGAGATCTTTTTGATATATGGATGCAAATACTGTCAGTTTGAAAGTATACTCCTGGTTTCATTTTTAGACCTCCATGATTTGCAGTGATTTCCGAAAAATATCTTCCCTAAAATATCTTTGAGTTACGGCTTATTTTGTGGGCAGTGGTTGTGTGGTTTGATATGGAATAACCCCAAGCCATATCCCCTTTCTGTGGAACCATCTATAAGTACTATGAAACAATAAAATGACTGATGTGAATGATGTCATTTCAGGCATTCTTCTATTGCCATTACATGTCTTCAACTACATCATAGGATAGAGATACAAAAGCCACCTGTGACTGAGCATCATGGGCATCTCGGCTTTGAGCATTCATTTCAACAACAAGATGGTGACTTTGTTTCTTTGGTTTATTTAATTTCTACAGCCTATTACAGTATTATCCTGATATGACCATACAGTGGCTAATGCTGATGTTCCAAAGCTGAAATAGTAGAATAAAAACTGGCATTTAGAATTATCGAAGTGAGCATGGGAAATATTAATGAATCTGACTAATCCATAATTGTAGTATCAATATCGAACATTTCCAGAGTTACACCGTATCTATCATTCCACCTTGTTTTGCCTATGAAATTTTCCTGTGAAAAGCTGGTACACCAAGACGAGACTTAGAGCACTTACAGTAATAATTTCAATTAAAGCCGCAAGCGGCGTTGGGAGGGGTCCAAGCATTGGCACTATTGCGCCCCCTATGGAGCAATTTTAAAGTGGTTTTGTCCTCATGACCATATACCTTCACCCAACATATCTACTGAATATCATGATTATTGTATAAAATTTTGATGATTTACGGCCAATTTTGTGCTAAGAGATGCTGTCAGATTACTTAGTTGCATTGCCATGGATGTGTCCTAGCCGCTTGCCGTAAAGGCCTTTACTATGTCGTAACTCTTAGATGGCATGTCGTAACACTTAGATGGCCTGACGTGTATGTAGAGCTGCAGTGCTTCCGCACTGCAACTAAAAAAGGCGTCAGACTAGTGTTGTCACGATATCAAAATTTTGACTTTGATACTGATACCAGGTTTAGTATCACGATACTTGATACTGAAACGATACTTGAAACTTAAATGATACTGATTCGATACTCGGTACCTAACGATACTGAAATTACTTTAATAGATCACAAGGGTTGACCTCATTTTCGAACTCACGGTTTATTAACAATCTGGTTTACTAACAACCTTTAAGTTGAAGCCTGTTCAACATATTAATAAGCATAGGCCTGTAGTGTTACAACACTAAACAATAGAAAAATATATTAAATATTTTTTAAAAACTAAATAATCTTTAAACAGGTCTTTCACTTTTAAATAGATCTATAAACCACATATTTTAATAACAATACAGCATCTTCCTATAATAAATATTTCCAAACTAGAACCCCTATTGCTACTGAAGTGAACTGAGTTGCAGCTTGCGCTGTATTAATGAGGTTGAATGCACAAGCGCACGTCACCTGACTTGGCTACCTTAGTTGCTACTACCATCTAGCAAAGATTCTGACAAATTACACCTTTCATCCTCTCAATCACTAATGCGGGAGACATATTTCCCTGGCTTTTACATTTGACCTAAAAGTACCGAACGTCGGAAAATTCTAATACCGAACCGTTTTTTATTATTAAAGCGCTATATGAACGCAGTCCTATTACCATTTAAGAGCTAAGTAGGGCAGCAGTAGCATACTTACTTGGGACATGGTCACGGTTTCTTATTCTGGCCACCAGAGGTCACTGGTTCCTTAGTGTTTGGTTTTCTATGTCAATCTAGTCATTACTGTATCATTGGTTGCTTATGGTTTGCACCAGTATGAGGTTAACCTCATTTAGTTCACTTGTTTGATTTAATATTTAAGTCCCTTGGGTTTCTCATGGCTTTGCTTGGTCTCAGTATGTATGTTAACCTGTGGTAAAGAGCAGGAAGTAGGCAGATTGGCTGACTGTTGGAGCCAGTGAAATGTGCTTTACTTCCAGAGACAGTCTGGAACTCAGTAGTGAATGCTGCAACTGAGGACAGGTGAGCACTTTGAATACTTCAGCACTCAGCTGTACCATTCTGTGAGCTTGTGTGGCCTACTGCTTTGCAGCTGAGCTGTTCTTGCTCCTAGACATTTCCACTTTACAATATGAGCACTTACAATTGACTGGGGTAACTCTAGCAGGACAGAAATTTGACAAACTGACTTGTTGGGAAGGTGGCTTCCAATGATAGTGCCACGTTGAAAGACACTGAGCTCTTCTGTATGACATATTCCGCTGCCAGTGTTTGTCTATGTAGATTGTATGTCTGTATGCTTGATTTTATGCACTTGTTAGCAATGGGAGTGGCTGAAGTAGCCAAACCCAATAATTAGAAGGGGTGTAAATGGACTGCATTTATATAGCGCTTTTATCCAAAGCGCTTTACAATTGATGTCTCGCATTCACCAGAGCAATTAGGGGTTAGGTGTCTTGCTCAGTGACACTTCGACATGCCCAGGGCAGGGGATTGAACCGGCAACCCTCCGACTGCTAGACAACCGCTCTTACCTCCTGAGCTATGTCGCCCCCCAGTGTCAGTGAATTAGCTAGTTAATTAGCTAGGGTGTCAGTGAATTAGCTAATAGTTCAGTTTTGCTCAGATACGATGGTAATTTACTGTTACATTTTGACATACACTACCTTGTGTCAAAACTACACTAAATTGACATAACTACAGTATATACATAACTAACACTATGTCCACACATAAATTGTTTGCTTTTACTTAACCCGAGCGGAAAAAATGGCTGTCTACATTCTAGCCTCTTCATCTGCACCAGGTTCTGTATACCCACTCCAAATAGCAGAAACTATACTTTTACCGGACGGTTAAATTCGATAAACAAAGATTTCAACCTTGGTGCCCACTCAGGATCCACAGCTCTCGGTTCAAACAGAATCCATCTGTAACTCAGCACTGCGTCCGCGGATGATCTTACTTCTGATCGGCATTTATTCTGACCAGTTACATTTTGAGGTTAGTGCTGTCATCCAATGAAATGTTTCGGGAGGCAGGCTATGATGGTGTTCCTCTGTTCCATGCACTGTCAGTCTGTGCGAACTGTTTGTTGTCATCAAGATGGAGTTTTTATTGGGAAATCCATACAGCACTCCTGTGGGACAATGTATCGGTAAGTAGTATTACAAATGGAACAAATTATTTATTTCGCTAATACAGTTAAGTGACCGTCAGCCTAACAGTCTTTTTATTTTTACTTTAACTGACTATGACCTTAGTTATCCTGTCGGATAACCCACGTAGGTGGCCAGCTATCTGAGCTAGCTCAAGCTAACTAAACTCTGTCGCTAACTGGAATCATAGGTAATGTTAGCTAGTTCACTTAACGGTTGCTAGCTAGTGTTCCTAAATCTTGAAGTGCGTTTTATGTAACACACAACAACTCGGTGTTTTCTTGCGTTAATTAACTGTCAAGGTCTACGCAATTTGCTTGCTGGCTAGGTACCCATCTATCCTCCTGGTTGCCATCCACAGTCCATCCAGTCAGTAACTTAGGCTTGTTAGCCCACTTGCAGGTTAGCTAGCTCATGTAACTATACGTCTGCTAATTGCTAGCTATTTATGTAGCTATCATTATAGTAACATCGCTCGACTCCCTTGTTGCTTTATCATACACTGATGCAAGTTGTGGTGTTTTTCAAGTACACTGTGATGCAACATGACTTAATTAGCTAGCTAGTAGCGTTTCTCTTGACTCCAGCTAAAATATGATCACTGCCTTCGTTTCCATAATAAGTGATAAATGTCAGTAACGGGCAACATGCTTGTGTTTAGTGCAGGCTTAGTGTGCACTCCTTGGAAATGACTAACGTTTTCATTAACGTTGTTTGCTTGCAAATGTTTCTAGACCAGTTAATGATAACCGGAATGGTGAATTTTGCAACAGTTACCTATTCTGAACAATTACCTTAACTAGCTAGGCCTATAGTATATCTCAAAAGGCGTTTTCGACATAAAAAAACGCCAAGTTACTCACGCATATACTAAGCAACGTATAAGTCATTAATTAAAACCAGCAAAATGTAGGCCTAACGTTAATAATATGAATAATCGATATCAAAATGGAATTACAACAAAAAAGTTACAATAATATTGGCAATTAAGATATTCATATTTTAGCTCATACAAATAAGCTCTATTCCAAAGCAGGCCTACCCAGTGTTTCCTAAATTATTTCATGTAACTTGGCTCTGTGTGTTTTCATCTTACCGTCTGAAGAGAATGTGGTCATTCAGACTGTATGTGTCACATGTCATTAAAGTGTCAAATGCCAATCATTTATTGTGGAAATAATCTGCAATTCAGCTGTGCTACACTACACTCAAAAATAGTTTGAAATCGTAAATGTTTGCACAATTTTTCTGCATCCAGTATATGAAAATTGTCTGCTTTTAGTGTATGAAAAGCTCATCATGAATAAAATGTGTTATTATTATTATTATTATTATTATTATTATTATTGTAGTTTTGACATTATTTTGTTCAGATTTTGTTCAATTGTGTTTACAAACAAGTATTTATTATTTTACATTGTGTAATAAATAATGTTATTTTATTTATTTGACTAGACTTTATCTGACCCACAAACATGCAATACATTAATGGAGCAATCATATATCTGGGTAGGTTTGTAAGATTCTATATTTATTTATTAAGCCTAAATATTTCTAATTTGTTTCAGTAATTATTTATTCATCCCCCTTTTCTCTAGTGTAAATGCTTGGATGTTTCTTGGTATTGGCCTAAATGTCTGTTTGTTAAAGTGAATGTTATATGCTGCTGGAAAAATTTCCCTACGTGATATTCTATTTAGTCATCTGTTAATCTACAGCATGCATTTTACTATCAATATTTATTTTAAGTTGCAAATATGCAAAAACCTGTATATTTAGTAAAAGTAAACTTTACTGTGCCTCCTAGATATTAAATTGTGAGGTTTGCTAGTTTGTTTTTTTAATAATGCAAGCAGTTCATATTAATTAATTCAAAAGATTTTTCTGATAAATTATATTATGTTGCTCATCGTGGACTGTCTTGGCTATTCAAAGTCATATTGCTACTTAACCAAAACACATAATGACCTTAGTCCAACTGTTTCTGGAAGAGCTCTCCATTTAAACACTTTCAGAGCCCTTGGCTGATTTGTGAAGCTCTAATTATTTTTTAATTATTTTTCTAATATGGGCCTATTATGGGCCTTGGATACAAGGAGATATTCAGAAGCATATTGCTCATTAACCAAAGTATATAATGACTTCAATCCTAGTGTACCTGGATGAGGATTCCATGTCCTAACATTAACAACTTTTGTAACTAGTTTTCAATAGACATACACTACTGTCCATTGGTCAGTAAAACAAATTGGTTGTGCTTCTTAAATATCAGTGGGTGCTCCTTATATTTTGCTGGTGCTCTGAACTTTGAGTAAAATAGTTTATTTTGAACTCTGACTTGCATGGTTTTCACAGCACAGTATTCAGAAATATGAAAATTCCACTGACAAAAAGTAAGAGAATAAAAATGCCTGGGGTTTTGCCTCTCCTAGACCAGGGGACTTGTGTATTTATTAACCAAATAGTTAAACAATTTGATACATAAAATAGAACATAGGCTACCTGTTACAGTATCATAATTGCGAACATGAAAAATAAAATATAACCCATCTTTATCCACATAATATGATGCAGACTGTCAAATTAACAGTAAAACAGTGCACTAGCTGTTTCTTTGGCTTTCTAGTATAAAGTCAGAATTGCTGTTTCAACTTAGTGCTAGTTTTGTTTTGCATTCCTCATTGTGGCACGTTTTCTGTTGCATGAACACACAGCATGTGATTGAGTGTGTTACCAGACTATTTGACTATTTGATAACCACTGCCAAATCCTTAAATATTTGAACCTAACACGCTACATACATTTTGAATTCTGTAGGTTGTTACAGGTTTTCAGTTTATTGCAATTATCAGTGATTTATCAAGTTTTGGAAGCTTTGAGGGAAGAAAAATAAAAGCCATCCATCATTTGGACAGTGCATTGCAGATTGTTATTTCAGGGGCCACTCCTGTAGTGTAGCTAATCAAATAATGAGGCAAACATTGCATCAAACATAAATTAAGGACTGCTTAGTATTTGTGTTCAACAAGTAATAGGCTAATCATGACACTTTCCTATATATATTAGTTCATACCGACATAATTGAGCTGTCTAATGTGTTGGAAATATTTACAATCTGCTTGAACATTAGTTAATATTTCTGTGTCCAGCATTTTTCAGTATTCATGTTCATGGCTTGTATACGTTATTTCAACTTACTAATGGTCACATAATGTCATTACCACTTGTGGTCAGTGCATTGGAATACTGAACTTCACAGTGTTACCATAAATGGTGTCAGTGCTGTATGTTAGCTCCAGCTCTGGTATCCAAATATATGATGTAAACAATTGTACATCTTCCTGGTGAATTAAAACTTCATAGCAGGTTAAGAATGTAAAAGTGTTTTCTAAATATACCTGCTGTGTTGTAAATCAAACAAAATCCAATTAATTTGGCCAACCTTTAAACAAAAACGGTGTGAAACGGGGCCCCTCAAATTTCATATACAGGTAGAGGCCTGAAAATGTGTAAGCTTCTGGTGTTTTGCTTGTTGCACCATGTCATTCACAATTATCGTCATGTTTTTCCTGTCCAACATATCAGCATGAACGGTGCAGGCAGAACCTGCGGCATGGTCCATAGGGTGGCCGCCTCTCATAGGCTAATACAAATCCACCTGCACGGCTGGGATTCAGTACCCTACCATGCTCCTTCTGAGCTGAGATCCCTTCTGTATCTGTTATTTTCTCTGCCTGCTGCCTGTCTGAATAAAGCAAAAAATAGCATTTCATTTCATATTTCATAATTACTTTTCATATTTTCATACTCATTTGAGCAAACTGAATCTAAGATATGCTTTATCTGAGCATTTACAGAGGGATCTTTCTACAAGCTGTTATTTGGTTATATAGGGTAGTTCTGGGAGCATATTTGTTGTAACTGAAACAACTCACTTGTCTATTGATGATTACTTCTGGTGGGAGTACAGTATTTAATATTTCAGTGACTTGTTTCCCAGTTTCAGGCAGCCCTTCATCTAAGACGGCTGAGTCAGATAAATCAATCTGAAGTTCCTGGTGGTCAGTGCTTCATAACGAAATGCTAGCCTGTACGCCATTGCAGCTGTTAGCGTGCTTGTCTGCTATCGGCTAAAGCACGCTGAAGCCATAGAAAAGTCAGTGTGATGAAGTCTTGTTTTGATATCGGGTAACTGGCCCATCACTGCAGAATGCACAGGGTGTCTTATTCCGCCGCACTCTCTTTTCAGTCACTACTTTGCTATGTGCCCCTGCAGCTAATTTCTCTTGTAGGCATGATGACCACACAGGTTCTCGACTGCTGTAGCTTAATTTGGATTACCTCCGAAATAAGAATCCTGCATTTCAGAAAAATGATTCTTTTTTCCAGCAATCACAGATGCAAGTCAGTTCCAATCCTGCAGCACCCTCCATTAGTTTCAGAGAGTGCTGAATAAGAATTCTTTGCAGTTGGTTGGCACTTAATTTCACTGTAAAATCCAGACTGCCGTCTGAAAATTTGTTTCTTCTCTGGACAATTAGGACTCTGCAGTCTGTGTCAGCTGCAGAAGTGCTATAGTCCTCTGATGCAGTGAGTGAGCATTTGTGTTCAGTAAGTGGCAGCTGACAATGTGCACACATTCTGGTGCACATTGAATTCGATTTTTATGATCATTTTTAATGTAATTTTAAAAAATTGTGATGGTTGGCGGCAAAAAAAAAAAAAAGTCCATTAGAACCAAAAAAGGAAAATGGCATCCCACTGCAACCAAAGTTGGGGGGGCTTTAAAAATTATTTTAAAAAGGAGGGTTTGACCGAAAAAGTTTAAGTTTGGGAACTCCACACTCTTTGCACCTGTGCATCTTATTTTCTCTGTGCTTCAGCTGCACATGGTTGTGCCCTGGTGTGGAAGTTGGCCCACGGTACTTGTTGTGCAGCACATCCTCTGTGGGAGACATTCCAGAACATGAACTCTACAGTTGGTGCAAGATGAGATATTCCTTGCTGGTTGGATTTGGTAGTTATTCAAATGAACAAACATTCATTTAAATGACTTCCCAGAATTGGAGGGCAATGGGAAGGGCAATGTGATTAGAAGGAAATGGCGCTGTTGTCTTGTAGAGTTAATATAAGATAAGATGATTACAATCATCTTATCTTATATTAACTCTACAAGACAACAGTGGGATGTGGGAAAACACATACACAGAATGTGACATCATCAGTAGAACTCGTAGTCTAACGTCTCATTGGCTTGCACTAATGCGAAAGGCCTGGTGTGCTTCAGGTCTCAGTTCACTATGCGATATGAATAGGGTGAATAATAGTACTTACAGTACTATGCTGTGTAGCATGATGCTATTGTTTTTGCATTTTTTCATCTTTAGAAAAGGCCACGGATGGTTCCCTCCAGAGCGAAGACTGGGCCCTGAATATGGAGATTTGCGATATCATCAATGAAACTGAGGATGGGTGAGTAACAGCATAGATAAGATAACATGCTGACACTCTCACTAACCTCACTCATCCATAACATGGAGCTCACACACCACTGTGGAACATGTCATGGGCACTCACTCAGAGTTAGTAAAAACATTTTTTTTTAATGGTAAATGTTAAATTAATTTGTCCAGTGCTTTTATGTATTTTCATTAGTATTTTTTTCTTAGCACTTGTATGATTAACTGTGCAAATATACAGAAGAACTTTGATTGGTCTTTTTCTCAAAACAATACGGTGGGTTAGACTGTAGTGGTCGACCTGTATGTGAATGAGTCTTTTTAGCATGCCTCTTTTTGTGTCAAGTTGCCCTGTTGTTCAGTTTTGGACTTTATATACTGATTTACACATGTTTCTACAGGATGTGTGTTTTTTTGAAAAGAAAGAAAATGAAAATTTATGAAAGCCTCTCAAACAGCATAAGCTAAGAAGGTTGGGTTGTATTTGCTGAAATGAAACCTCACAGATCTTTCCTTATATCCTCCATATCCAGAATCTTCCATATTTTATTAATTGACTGTTCTTGTGAAAACACACATCATTCTTGCTTTTTGTTTCCTGCTCAATGTATGTGTGCTTTGGTATAAATGAAAAAGGGAATTCAGTTGAAAAAAGTGTTTATTCTTTTTCCATTTTTGTGAATTTGGTCTTCATTTAACTGGGCCTTTCTTTTGTAAATTGCTTTGAGTATAATGTATTGGTTTATTAAAGCATACTAAATATGCAAAACATATACAATCATGGTAATGTAAATTGATTATTAATTTCCTCTGTTGCTTAATTTGTTTCCATTTTTGATTTTTCCAGTAACTCTGCCTTTTGCTACACTCTTTGATACCCAAACGGGTACAGTGCAGCTAAGTTCGATATATTCCACCAGTTTACTAAATTTATGTTGATTACTTCTGAAGATTGTTCTATAAAATGTTTAAAGGGCAGTGTCACATTATTGAAAATTTCAAAGTGTGAGGAGTGAGTGCATGGTAGGATTTTTGGAGAAAACTGAATGACAGGTTTTGGCAGGGCTCCACAGCTAGAAGTGTATTGAAAGGTTGGTGGCTTTCACGTTCAGTAGACTTACTTGTGAATGTAATCTAGCAGCAGACAAACATAAACTACTGGCAGTCTGGAAGGGTTAAAAGTCAGGTTCTAAGAAAGTTCGAAGCAAGTACTTTATACTACCCACATGCCATTGCTACGTTAAGAAAATCTGACGATATTGCAAGCGGGTGTAGCCTAACCCTGACTATGGGCGTTGGTAATGTAGTTATGATTGGTATTGCTTTGTGTTTCTGTGTCATTCCAATCAAACCAGCTTTTCCAGAGCCATTTGTTTCTCAGCAGCATTAACAAACAATTTGCGGTCATAAGGGCAGATTTTCCCGTACATTGGTGATAGGTATGAATTGATATAGGTCCAGGCTTATCTGAATGAGAGACCGCGCACGCCTCAGACTTCTTTATGAGCGTGTATTTAAACTGAGGATCCCAGGCATACCTGTGGGAATAAATGACTGCATCACTAGCGCTCTTGGAAGGTTATGTCCACAGAGCACAGATGTAGCCACCAGTGATTTATAGCTGCCAGGGCTTATAATACGCATCTTTATGGTCCACAAAAGTCTTTTGCCAGTCGTGACCAGTATAGATCAATCAAGGAATGTAAACACAACTTAGTTGACATGGTAAATTTGGTTGCATTTTATTTTTGACAAGGTGTGGGCTATCTTCTAATCTGATAGCCAGCACGTCCCGGACAGCATGCATGGGAAATACTGTTATCAAAAATCTGAATCAAATAATATTTTTGAATAATTAGCTTTGCATTCTAGGAAGTACTTCCCACTCTATTTTCTGTAGTTTTTGTCCACCCACTTACTGGATTATATTGAATATGTTAATTCATAATTCATTGCATTTTTTTCCTCTACATTTCCCAAAATAGCAAATGGCTATTTCCTGCAAACCTGTGGATTGAAATTGGGAGATGGGCCCCACTTCTATCTTTCGTGTGTTGAAATGACCGATTTAACTACCCTGGATTTGATATTTTATGGCATAAAAATAATATTTTTTTTCCCCTCTTAAAAACTCCACAAGCAGCCTTTCAGGGAAAGAAAACACTGTTCATTGTAAATGCATTGTTGACATGGTTCCATCACAAAGACAGCTGTGAGAACTGAGCTTCTGCTTGCTTCAGCTGTTTAAATGAGGAGTCTGAGCTCTGTTGCAGGAGTGCGTAGGGTTTTTTGATTGTAATCTTGATCCTTTTCCTCCATGTCTACAGACCCAAAGATGCCATAAAGGCAGTGAAGAAAAGGCTGCATGGGAATAGGAATTTCAAGGAGGTGATGCTGGGACTGACCGTGAGTGTCCTGAGGAATCTTGGGAAGGGTTCTGACATATCATTTATCACACTGTAGGTCTCTCACCTCGGCATGATCTCCAGTTTCATGTCTACCCTTGTGTCTGCATGCTCAGCACTAAACAAGCCAAGAAAATGTGATAATGGAAACTTCATGTAGATTCAATGAGAGTATCTTTCACTGTGGGCAGGAACCAAAATGACCCATCATTCAGCCAACACAATTTAAGATTTTAGGGTTTAACTCCTCCTTTTGTTCTTGCAGGTCTTGGAGACGTGCGTGAAGAACTGTGGCCATCGTTTTCACATTCTTGTCGCTAATCGGGATTTCATTGATGGTGTACTGGTTAAAATCATCTCTCCTAAGACCAACCCTCCCACTATTGTCCAAGACAAAGTCCTCTCCCTGATACAGGTAATGAGAAATGTGAAAGATATGTTGGGTTGGGTTTTGAAACACTTAAATGGAAAGTCATTGTCACACGCCAGCGTGACACCCTTGGGAGGGAGATGCGGCAGTTCCAGGAAACTTCACTGGTTTCCTTATGGAGAGAGAGAGGGATAGCACCCACACAAACCCGAAATAAAACAAACAAACATCTTCACCCTTCCCGCTCACAGGTCACGGCCAAAAACATTTAACTAAAACAACAAATTAAAATAACAAAGACAAAAGGAAGTAAAACAGAGCGACAACTATTTCAGTTTCCCGCTCATAGCTGACCTGCTTTCCAGTGGACCAGCTCTTCCTGCTTTTCAGTGGGGGTTCACTTTATCCGTCTTGTGTGCTCAGAAACAAAACTGAAATCAAAATGAAACAAAAATGATCAATGCGCTTTTGGTGTGAGCTCCCGGTCTCGGCCCCAAACCGTGGAGAGCAGCACACCTTTAAGCATCAGGGCTGATTAATTAATGCAACCCAGGTGCGTGTGCTCTCTCCACCAGTCCGTGAAGCCAAAACCAATCCGGTTCACTACTCAACCGAATACCACAGTCATTTTACAATTTGATAAAGTGGTGTTCACATGATCGTAATGCAACAAAAACAACAGGCCAGTTAAAGGCCAGTTAAATATACTGATAAAGTGAAAGTGGTTTTGTTGAGAGATCATCCTTTTGTAGTATAGTTTACATACGGGTGAGAATATTAGTATGTGACTGAATTTCTTAAGTCTAAAGACAATAGACAATTTTATTTTCGGACTAAACGGTACATCAGAGCTCTTAATGAATTAATAAAGTAATTGCTGAGTACTTTCCTGAGATCCGCAGTTTTAACTATTTTTAAACATGTCCAAAATCTTCAGACTTAAAAGGATAGTTCACTTGAGTTCTTGTTATTGTTTCAGTTTGGGTGTATGTTTTTGATTCGTCCTGACAGTTTTTGTGCAATGAAGAATATTTGAGATACTTACAGAAGTTTCTGAGGAGTTGCTGGCTTGCAGTGATAACCAGTACATTCCGGTTTGTGCTCTAAAGCAAGAAAATGCTCTTCAAGTAACTATGGAGCAACCCCCCCCAAAAAAGTATTGAAGGAATAAAACTTTTGAGTCTACATTATTGTCTGCATATCCTTATATGCAAAGAATAATATTTTTTGCCTGTGCTTGGTGGATGGTATATCTGCTGTCCCAATAATTGTTCAGTTAAGTGTTGTTTTTTATTAAATAATTGGCTTCTCAAAACTGGATAAGGTAGTTGGACTAATTACAGTAGATGTCACGTGTGGTTGAAAATGACAGGGGAAGAGGCTGAATGTTTGTTGCCTGTGGTCTTGCAGTCAGCGGACTCCAGTGTACAGTAGCTCATGTCGTAGGCGCTGTGCTGACTGCAGCTGAGCATATGTCTGTATCTAGTTGCTTGGAAGATCTCGGATAACCTGCGACAGCTCAGATCTGCTGGCCTCTTTCTCTGCTGCCAGCTATATCCGTCTCTTGCCAGAGATCTATAGGCGAGGTCTGCAATTTTCCTTCATCTTCTCAATGTATATTTAGGCTGCCTATGTTGATAGTTTTATATTTAACAGTAGCATTAAAATATCATTGCATAGTAATATTTTTGTTGTTGTTTTTCTTTGTAACCATTAGGTTGTGCATTTGGTTGCGCTTTTGGCTGCGGCAGTCCTTGGGGAAAGTATTCTGGCCGTTCCTTTCCGAGTATGCATTGATGCTTCCTGCAGATGAGGGCCCGGCACAGCACCAATCCATTTAAAATATGCACTAGATGCCATACTGTTGAAATAGATTCTGAGAAAGTGGGCAGTTTATGGAAATAATGCTTTCTCTGTCGGCCCTTCTGCTTCGGGGTGGGCGGTGGCAAGGAATGCATGCTGGGAACGTGCAGTCCATTCCACGTGCGCTGTACAGAGAACAGTATGGCTGAACACCCACAACAAAGGCCCTAAATCATGCATGAGACTTCCGTTTTCCCCTGGGGCCCGACATCTGCTCACTGCAACTCTACACCTGCTTAAGGGCAATGCAGAACCCCGAAACGGCTGAGCAGCGCATCGAAGCCTTCACACTGCCTCTTTTAATCCATCAGCCCTACATCCTCAATGTTACTGCACCTTAGTCCGTACAGTAGCCATTCCCATGAAATGCATATTTCTTAATATGTCCACATGTTATAAGTAAAATGACTCCTAAAAATAACATATATCCATCTGTGGCTCGTTCCGGGGGTTTATGTCAACAAAAGACAGTCTTAGTTAAATATGTTGTGTATTTCTCATAAAGTAAAGCATTTCTCTGTTTTATTAAGGTGGTACCGTGAGAGCCTGTGCTGATCCTGATGGCTGTAGTTTAGCGCAGTCTGTTTCAGCTCAGGCCAGATGGTAATGGAGTGTCAGCAGGGCTGTGCTCTGTTTCTCCTCTCAGGCCTGGGCCGATGCGTTCAGGAGCAGTCCAGACCTGACCGGCGTGGTGCACATTTACGAGGAGCTGAAGAGAAAAGGCGTGGAGTTCCCCATGGCTGAGCTGGACGTGCTGTCTCCCATCCACACACCGCAGCGAGTAAGACGCTTGTGCACACACCGCAATGAATGAGAGGCTCGGTTCTCATTACTCTGTGTAGGCATTAATGTTGAGCACAGGTTGAGCACAGGCCGAGCTTTGTATCGTGGCTTTACTGTATTGGGGAACTTCACTCCCTCTTTGCTGTGCCCAAGCATCTCTCCTCTCTCTTGTTTCTTCAGTTGGGCGGTGTGCAGAACACCCGTGAGGTGGATCCAGCTGTTCCCAAGTACACCCCCCCTTCCCAGCCCTACTCAGGCCCCGCCCCTCCCGCGTCCTCCACCGTCCCCCCCACCTACTCAGCGCCGCAGATCCCCAGCCTGCAGGGCGTGGGGGCCATCAACCCCAGCCCTGATCAGGTAAGTCCAACGCATATCTGAGGCCCAGGGACTGATGTTTTTACATTTGCTGCAGGTGTGGCCTGAGCTGGGCTGTGCTCTAAAAGCCCAGTTTCTTAGCTTATTTCGGCGCTCAGGTTTTGTGATGAACGACCCTCCCTGGCTCACAGCGTTTCATGGTTTGTAAACATTCTGTTCTAAGCGCCGGGCAGGAGAGGGAACATGATCATTAGCGGAAACGCTGCATCGTTAGTTTGCTGTCTACGGCCTTCCTTTTCCACTGCACTGCACATGCCTACAGATACCTCAGTTCACCTACAGGATCTCAGTGCTGTGTGTAAAAGAGAGTCAGATAATATGTTGGTTTTTTAAGCTACTGTACTATCTCATTCTATGAGCAGCACTGAATTATTAGCTGTGCTGCGTCTATATAAAGTTCATCACATTGTAGGTTCTCTCAAAGGCCTTCTAGAACAAAATTAATTTTATGTTAAAATGTTAGCTAATGTCAGAGCTTTTAAGTTGTGTTCTGTGTATCATGTAGATAATGATAGAGAAGTTTGATTAAGGTAAAGATCACAGCATGTTTCTGCTTACTGGCGCTTAGACTTTAAACCGTTGTGTGCAGATTATCCGGCTGCGCAGTGAGTTGGAAATCGTGCGTGGAAACACCAAGGTGATGTCAGAGATGCTGACTGAAATGGTGCCTGGACAAGAGCACCCCTCAGACCATGAGCTTCTACAGGTCAGGCTCAGTGCTCACTGTTGTAGTCCCATTCAGTCCTGAATAGATACTGTCCTAACTGTGGTGTCATAACATGTCTCTGAATGTATGCGAGCGAGACCTAAATATGAATTAATGTCTAACTGGCCACTAGAGGGGGCACTTGTTCTGTCTGAAGTTTGTTCATGTAAATGACAGTAGGCTGAAAGAATGCACTGCATAAGTGTACCCCATCCAACGCAGTAGGCAGTTTAGCATGTTTAATTTAAGGATGAAGGCATTGATCAGGATGGTGCTGTACGTGCCGTGAGCTAACCCCCCTGTCTGTAGGAGCTGAACCGGACCTGCAGGGCTATGCAGCAGCGCATAGTGGAGCTCATCTCCCGCGTAGCCAATGAGGAGGTGACGGAGGAGCTGCTCCACGTCAACGATGACCTCAACAACATCTTCCTGCGATACGAGAGGTGCGATAGTCTGGTGCGGTAGTCACCCACCCACACCACCGTACTGCCATGTCTGTGCCTCAGCTAAGGAAGAGTATTATACTCAGTGTGGCCAGCAGTGGGCTAGTTTCATGGCTGCTATTCTCTGTCTGTTCTGTTAAACTGGCAACTGTCCAGTCTCACCAATAAGTTTGTAAATGAATGTATTCACATTGTGTGTGTGATTGTACAGTGAAAAGTTGTGATCTCAATTTTTAAAAGCATTAAAGCCTGATTAATAAGTGAATATACCACAGTTCAGTAAAGACAGGAAAGCACCAAATAATTTAGGAGTCATATTTGTGTTTTTGTCAGGTATGAGCGCTACCGCACAAGCAGAGCCGCCCAGAACACCAACAACGGGGTGAGTACCCACCACTGCTCAGCCCAAAAGGAAGCGACACCTCAGTCTCACTTCCTGTCTTACTGTGGGATTTAAGTGCATGCATGAGCAGTTCTCGTTTATGTTATTCCTTTTGTATGTTTCATTGCCACTGTGATAAGTTCCTGTGTAATGTCAGCCCGATTGATGTTACACTCAGCGGCACTGTCTGTCCTCTGGCTATTTTTCATTTGTTATTGGGCGGCCTGGTGTTTGGCTTTGAGTGCAGCTACGGTTACCTGTATGTGTCATCCTGGAGCAAAAGCTCATCAGTGGAAATGCATGGTAATATTGTTTATGTGTTTTTCTGTTTTTTTTTTCTTTTATGGCTAGCTGAGGCAGGCAAGTATGAATGTTACCCTGTGGTTTTATTTTTGTTTTGGTGCCAGATGAGTCACAGGACTAAGGGAATGCTGAAGTGTAACTGACGGCACGTCATTTCTTTTCCACGTCATTTGGGCCATCTGGCATGTTCTGAACTGAGGGGAATTAGATGCCACTCCCCTGTCCCGCCCGAGGCCCCTCCCCTTTCCCGCCCCCTCTGCTTCGCCACAGCTGTCAACAGCTCGTCAGTGCTGATTCCATACGTGTGCCATTCCTATGCTGCTGAAAATGTGTGTTCTCTGCCGTTCGAATGGGCTGCACCCTATTTTCGATTAAATATTTGTAGTGTTTTTCAGCCAGTGTGGAATTCTCGTTTCTGCACTGTATGCTGAAAAATGTGCATCTAAAGCAACCTCTAGTAATCTGCCACTTTATGCGTAGTGTGTTCACTACAGTAAACTAGCCTGTGTAATTACTTATTAAGTACGAAAGCCCTGGTCACACGTGGCAAGCACAAAGATTTTAGCAGGTGTGTGACAGCAGTCTGTCTGGTAGATGAGTTTGTGCTTATGGCAGAAAGACACAATTTCAGATATGTGCAGTCACATCATAGCATAGAGTTGTGTTTGTACCATCAATATTCACAATCCTTGTGTCACTGAAGTTTTTTAATTTTACGTTTATCCTGAGTTGCATATGTACCATCAACCTGTACCATTCCTTACGCAACTGTGTTTATTTTGTTGATGTTTCACATTCGGTTTCAACATATGCTGAATGTGAATGTTTTCATACAGAAATGTTGTCAAAATTAACAGTGACTCACTACCGCCATCTGTTGAGCTGTTGTGGGAAAACAGTTTGGTAATGAAATCAGTCAGACCAAAGGTAATCCCAGCACACTCAGAGGAAGCATCACAAAAAATATCATCCAGAAAAATAGCGGGTAAGACTGGAAGCACGAGGACATAATGGAGTACCAGTCCTCTCACGCTTACATCTCCTTTCCCCAATATACCTTCTCCAACCCTGACTCAAGTCCGGTTCCAAGAGCATTTATCAGCACTTCGATGACAGAAACATTTTGTTGTGTGAATGCCCTTCACTTGTCTGTTAATTGTAATTTTTGGCTTTAGCAGACACGCTTGGACGGCGTATATTTTTCATCAGTGAGCCAAATGACATTCATTACATTCATTTTTTTACATTACATTCATTTGGCAGACGCTTTTATCCAAAGCGACGTACAAAAAAAGTGCATTTCATGGTCGTAGACAACTGCTGAACACGGGTTCAGTAAGGTACAATTACTTATTTTGTACAGCTATTTCTAGCCGAGAACAATGAACACTATTCTGGTCTAGCATCTGCATCTGCATTCAATTTGTGTAGTTTTAGTTAAGGTTTGGTCTGGTGCTTTTAGATGTGCTTTTAAATGTCTGGAAATGCCTCTGAATGTTAAGAATATTTCAAGCAAATAAACAGGTCGTATTAGTATGCAGGGAAATCGAGGGCTTGAACAGTTATTTTTCCACTCTTCATAGTCATCATGACTAATGGCCACCCTGACTCAGCAGATCCCACAGGAGCTTGTTTCCTGTGTCAGTCGTGCGTGTGGGGTCATGGGAGCGGTGAGCACAGCTGTGAGGCTGATGCGGCTGCGTCTGCCTGTCTCTGTTCTACGGTGTGGCCGCAGGTCCTCAGCGAGGCCACCGAGGACAACCTGATCGACCTGGGGCCCGGGTCCCCGGCCGTGGTCAGCCCCAAGGTGAGCGCCCCTCCGGCCCCTGCGGCCCCTGCGGCCGCTGTGGCCCCTGTGGCCCTTGTGGCCCCCGCGGCCTCTACAGCCTCTGCGCCCCCCGCAGCCTCCTCCACGCCGGCGGCCCTGTCCACGCAGCTCGCCGGGCTCGGTGAGTCCTTCTAAAAAGCCTGGGCAGTACGTGTCACCCGGGGTGGTTCAGTTTGACTTCCTGAGAGCTTAGAGTGTGAGCAGTGCTAGCTGATTCCACACAGCAGCTCTTGCATCTCTGCTGAACACCACATGACAGAGCGCGTGGTTGAAAGGTTAGCAGTGGGTTAGCGTGTGAACAGTGATCAAATTTACCCTCCTCTGGTCTTCCACTGCGAGCTGCTTCTTATGGTGCTGCTCCAGTAGATGGGTTCTGGACCATGGTGAGTGGTGTTTAACTGAAGACTGTCAGACGTACGGTCTCACTGCTCTTTCCCTCACCTGGCTGTGCAGACGTGGGTACGGACAGCGTGAGCGGTGCCCTGAAGTCCCTGCCCAGCTGTAAGCCCCAGGATGCCTTTGACATGTTCGCTCAAAACAGGACCGGCTCTCAGCCCGATCAGCTCAAGAGGTAAGACCTGCCATGGCTCCGCCCCCTGAGCATGTGGCTGCTTCTGTAGCCACATGTCCTGCTGGCTCTTTGGGCCTTATTATTATTAAAAAACTCTTACAGTGGGCATTAAGTTAGTTATTTAAATATTTGCCTAAATGACTGTGACTGGGTCACTTGAATGGATATGTAATGTATAACTGTTGTTTGTTGCCAGTGTGAAGCAAGAAGAGTTTCAGGCCCGTGGTGGCATAGCGTCCGGTCCTGACACCAAACAACAGAGTGCCGGAGGGGTGAGTACAACCAAAGCATGATGGGAACTGTAGTCTTTATATTCCTCTTAGGATTATGAGTTGACAATGAGTGTGTGGATGGTGTGCTGTAGGAACAGCTGGCAAAGCTCATGTTCCAGCTCATACTTTCTGTTTTAACCCGGGATCTCCTGCATGGAGTGCTGTGCAGTATGTTCTTTACTTTAGATTGAGACACAAGGTTCCTGAGCACCAATGCACTGGAGTTTTACATGCAGTGGCTTCTTTAGGAAGTCATACATTGCAGAGAGCTGTTAGAAGTGCTGCACAGAAGATGTCATTCTGTGGGGTGACCTGCATAGCTGCCATTTTACCTGTTGCTCTCAGAACCTCTGTAGCAAAAGTGAAGTGTTACATTAAAAATTTGGCCAGACCAATTTTTTGGCCTGTAATGAATTATAATACTGTACATGTTTATAATAAAACAGACTACTGCATATTTACAAATTCTGCAGAGCGGAAATACATCTTACATTACTAAGGAGTATATCAGCAAATCCATATCAATGCTGATGACTTGGAAGCTGCCATTAATGAACCCTGTCCTGGATCGGCAGTAGTGGAAGTCCCCAGACACGGCTGGACTTTGGCTCATCAGAAGATGGGTGTTTACCAATGTTAAGCATTGCAGCTGCCTTGTATCATAGTATAGTGTCACACAACACACAATGTTTACAAAAAATCCATGAGGGACAAGATACAAGTTTGCATGGCAATCTGAGACTGAAGGTTCTAGAATTAATTTAAATAGAAAACAACCAATAGTGCTGTAAAATCACTCATTTATTTTGAAGCGAAAGGCAGCTTTTATGTATGTAACAGTAAAAATAACAATGGTAAGTATGTTAAAAAAATATAACAAGGGAAGTGTGAGATACTAGCCTGGTTAGGGCTTAAATTAATATTTCAGACTGTTCAGACTCGGTGGGTTGCATTAGACAATTTTAAAGGGCTTCATGGAAACATAATTGAAAGAATGGCATGTTAGTCCCTCTTGCATATGTTAACATTTCGTAATATAAACTCTGGGGAAAGCAGAGTCATAGGGATACATTTTTCTGGCTGAGACTAAAGGTCTGGGTAGAGTTGAAAAGACTGAAAATATTTCTTAAGTTTTATTTTTGTATTTTAACTTTTAATTTTTATTTGTGTCGTCATCAAAATAAATGTTTCCAGTTCACTTTTTTGGCATGAGATGTACATATCTCGTTTGGCTTACTTACTGTTTATTATGGCCAGCTGTATTTCTTCACATTCATAAGCCGTTCTCTGTTGTTGATTCAGCTGAGGGTAAAAGATGATAACGCAGACATGGAGCCAATAGACAGCTGGCTTATTACCCAAGGAATGGTGAGGATGTCACCGGCACCGCTGCCCCTCGGTGTCCCCCCGGTGTCCCCCCGGTGTCCTGTCCCTCTGATCCATCGTGTCCCCTGACTGTGCCCCTGCGCTGCTAAAACCAGCCCTGTCAAACAGTAAAAGGGAGAGCCTTGATTGACACACTCCTACATTCTCCGCACACACACACACATTTTACAGAACTAACCCGAGACCAGGACCTTCCGAGCACATTTTGCGACAAAAATGTGATCGCGGAATTGTCCGCATCAGGTTTGCACCTAAAATAGCGAGCCGTTGTTGGAACAGAGTGACTCTTTCTTCATTTGAGAACTGTGCAAATACTGTAGGTTTACAGTGTTGGGCAGAGGTAATCTCTGAAGTGGATGTTTTGACTGTAAAATAGTGCAGAAGTATGAAAATATTCCAAATATTAGACCTATATATTTGCAGTGTTTTCATAATTTCAATTGCATTTGTTCTTGAATGAAGATGGAAGAAAAGAAATCCATTTACCTTTTCAGAGTACTGTATCTCAACTGTAAATTTGGCAGTTGCATGCTTTTTTGGATGCAAACCACAGACAAATAAAAACCAAATGGCAAGATGAGAGTTCATGTAGGTGTGTTTCTATTTACGCTGGGTCTGCTTTGGGAACCCCAGTGGAACTCACTGGTGTGAGGGATTTTCATTGCTTCTTCCCCCCCTGTGGATTTTCTGTACCACATAGTTTTAACTGCCACTTCGCTCTAGTTTTGGTTTTATGCTCATTGTATAGTGGAGAACGCTGTGCTGTTTTTGTTCCATTATATTTTCTGCTGTTTTACCATTGAATTTCAACCTTCATTTAAAATGATTTAATTTATTTTTGTCTGACACTTCCATTTGTATTTTTGTGTTGTTTTTGTAAATCCACCTGAGTTTGAGTTGGCTATTTATTTGTATCAGTTTTTTGCTGCGATTGTTGGTCAAAGTCTCATTGGCTGAAACCTGACTGGCTGGCAGGTGTAATCAGTCAGCGCGTGCACGTTCCCACGGAAACGAGCATGCGCCCGGGCGGGGTCAGCCACATGCACTTATTCACACCGACACGGACACGGTCGCGTCAGCCATGCCCTGCGGCTGCCTTTTGCTCCGTCCCTTTTACTGTTCAGAGTCATTTCACCTTCATCTCCACCGCCGTATTCATCACTTACCGGAAATGAAAAGGCTCGCTTGTTCCTGTAGGACAGGCTTGGATTTTCATTATGGAAGAATGGAATTAATGCAGGATCCTTTACAGTAAGGATTGGAGACTCTTATTGCATAGCAGTACCATAGGGGAATTAGTTCTCTTGGGGATGACCCCCCCCCCCCCCCACCCATTCATGCCCCAGCAGGGGTTTGGATTTTACTGACATTGTGTCATAGATATAAACCCGTATCCCCTGTCCTGGAGGTTTATCAGCGCAGATTCAGTTCGAGTCTACAGTGTGTAAAACTGTGATGTGTTAAACTGCCGTGTGATGGGAGTCTTGCTGCCATTCATCGTTTTATTCCCCTGCTGGTTACTGTCTACACTTATGGCATGAACATACTGTAGTCACATACTAAATGTAGTCCTGTACTAAGACTCTTAATCAAATATTAATACATTAACACATTTTATATCAATCTATTAACTTTTTATATATATTTGACCAGTTACTTTGTTGTTGTGAATGGAATATTTGGATGATTGATGCAATATTATGTCACAGGTTTTTTATCTGATAAATCAGCTATTATATAATGTTAACAGTACTGCATACAATTCGTTTTTAGGATTGAATGTAGGTAACAAGCAAAATTTAGTTAAAAGGCCTTGTTTGCACTAGATCCAGTTATTCACCTTTCATTACATTGTTTTGGAGGATATTCATTCTGTAGATGCCATCCCTGCCCGGGTAGATGGCCTTGAAAGAGGGGTTTTTAAAATGGCTCTTATTCACTGAACAGAGGCCCGAGCCTGAATGCTTCTCATCTCTTTCACTCATGGGGCTTCTCAGTATGTTAGTCTCATTGAACCTGGTCATGCTACTGTAACTCAACACATTTCTGCACATGACTCAACTGGCATGGAAACATTTGTAAGTGACACCAATCAGTTTTCCAGAAGAGCCTTCACTGGACAGGGAATCGTCTTCATGAATCATCCACCAGTTGTATAGTGAGAACTTGGAGTTTTTGATCCAAGTAAGTCCAATACGGCATTGTGGGCAGCCTAGGGGTAATATAAAATTAATCAGGTGAGGTTCTTGCCCTTGTTTGGTATTTTACGTTGTTCATATTTTATATTACAGTCTTGTTTGGTAAAACATTTTATGAAGCTGTATAAACGGCAACAATATATTTGAAATTCTAAATTCCTACTTGGTCACTGAATATGCTTCATAATGTTTGGCTTTAGTTTGCTCTCAAAGATAGATTTGTGTATTCTATTTCTGTCTGAAGATCTGAAATGTAAATCAGTAGTTTCCTACAGTAGGACTGCATCAAAGAGAAGGATTATTCAAGTGTCCCTCCCATGATTGTCACATGGTATGGAGTCTATTAGTATTGGTCTCCAAAATTGTGCGCCCAACTTGAATGAGACCTGAATCAGAGGAGGCATTGCTGATAATAGACACATTTCACATTCACTTTGCAAAAACTGCATTTACCTGTATGGTTATTGCATTTCAGATCTCATATAAGTGCTCCTTTGAAATTAATACATAATCAGCAATTGGTGCATTTTGTTAAGGTACCTTTTATTATTTTATGCAGTAAATCCACTTAATGAAAAAGTGCCTATTTATTAAGACTATTTTCCCTTCAATCAGTCCCTTAATTGCAGGTAGCCACAGTAGGAACCAAAGCAATGACATGCTAAAATGTTTGTCACCAAAATAAGTAATTATCACTCAAATAAATTAAATAAGCAATTATACAGTGATGTGAAAATAGGATATAAGCATGAATTTAATTTGAAATAGCAAAGCACAGTAGTGCTATGGCATTAATATTTCATCACAGTAAGTAACCACCACAAGACGTTCTAGACAATGCAGGCATAATAATAAAAATCATCATATTTATGACACTCAGATAAAAGTTGAGTCTCAGATATTCACCAGAGGCTGAAATTTTAAGACCTCCACTTCAGAGGACAAACACGTGTCGCTTCTGAAATGCACAAGTAAAAGACTGCTAAAACAGGGCTGTACCCTCCATGGTCAGAGCCCTACCTCATTTCTCACTCATGGATGATGAAAGTGAAGTCTCTATCCACTCTTTATCCTGCAGCAAATGATTTCCAGAGCATTCAAACTCAGGTGTTTTCCGACCCCTCTCCACTGTCATTGCAGTCATCGCACGTCACGCAGCGTTGTCCTTGCTTTCTACGCACACATTGTTGATTTGTGTGTGCGCGTGTGCTTTGTGCCTTGTTTCATTTTTGTTTGATTTTTTAAATTAATTTGATCTTCCACAATGGTTTGTTTTTTATTATTTTGCCAGACTTTGTGTTGAATTGTTCTTATTGTTTTTGTTTGTTGTGTTCTTGGGGGATGTGTCATGGCTTGGCCGGCCCTTGGTTTGTCCGTGGCTTTGCTCCATAGATTCCCGTTGCGCAGTCCTCTGTCATGGATGACATAGAGGAGTGGCTCTGTACTGATGTGGTGAGACTTCTTTACCTTGATTTTATTCTCTCTGTTTTCTCTTTTCTGTTCTTTCTAACATTTTTTAATCATATGAGCTGATGCAACGCATTTCCTTTTCTTTACTTTGTTTTTCAACCAATGAGAGATTTGTGCAGTTCTTTGTCCCCATATGGTTACTCTGATTTGTACAGCATATTAAAGAGAGCTTTTGTATTATGGTACTACTAACAACCTTTTCTAAGTTATACCAACTAGCATAGTGAAACAGTGAGGTCATTGTTTGCCAATGTTAAAGTTGCTATCTTCAGTGTGAGTAGCCATCTGTCAGTCTGAGTCGTGTCTTTTGTGTATTTTACTGCTGGTTTGTTCATATGTTGTGCCTGAGTGAACTTGGTTGAGCGGATACCATTGATGGTTTTGGGTGGGAGGACTGGGGCAAGAGGTGGTGGGCTGACAGC
Organism: Anguilla rostrata; assembly: GCF_018555375.3. Classification (NCBI taxonomy): domain Eukaryota; kingdom Metazoa; phylum Chordata; class Actinopteri; order Anguilliformes; family Anguillidae; genus Anguilla; species Anguilla rostrata. The sequence goes on from NC_057934.1 coordinate 50,803,532, forward strand.
ATTTTTGTAAGAGTTCATTTGTATTGCCAATTAGCTATACACATCTGAAGTGCTTCAAACACAGATATATGTACATGCTTCAACTATCCACCAGTGCATGAACAGCTACCATAATAATCACAGAAGTCATTTTTGCACCTATTTGTCACATGATGATAGAAGAACAGAATGACTAATGATCACTCGAAATAAAAGAGCTATTATCAATTTGTCAATGATAAGCTGGTCTGAGAAGGAAAGAAACATGTACAACATATCTTCATAAAGATAGTTGTTGATCAACACTTACAAGTAATGGTGGTAACGTGCAGAGAAGATGTCAGTCTTTTATCTAACTAAAACCTAATGAGAATCACCTGAACCTAATTCATACGTTGCAGTGGCCACTTTCCTAAACTCAACTTTGGTTAAAGTGAAATAAAGGAAACTGGCTGAAGGAGCTGTAGTAGTACTTTCTCTGGGCCATTGTTGAAGTGCTAAGAAACTTAAAAAGGAATGAATATATACTGTATAAATAATACACACACACACACACGTTTCAGAATAGGATTCTGATACTGATTAGGTTGTCAATTCTGCTGTAAAATTAGATTTCTTATTTGTCCATGTTTGAATGTTATCTCCTGTGGTTAGTCTAAGACATCTTATTTGCATACAATTAAAGGGTGAGTTAACTGTGACTCATTGTACTGCATCTTAATAATTGTTTTCATGTGATTTCTTTGTGTGTCCTGCTGCATAGAAGGGAGATGAAGTTGAAGAAGGGGTGACAAGTGAAGGTAAGAGTACAGACTACAGCAGGGCTGCTCAACTCCAGGTTCTGCAGGCTGTGGTGTCTGTAGGTATTTGCTCCAATTATGCCCTACACCACCTGATTTCACTTATACATTTACTTCCTGGACCAAAGTAAGGAGGCAAATAACTGGTGAAATCAGGTGGTGTAGTGCATGGTTGGAGCAAATACCTGCAGGCACTGTAGCACTGCACTATACATTTGTTTTAAAAAAATTGTTTTTTGGATTTTTCTCTTTTATACTTATATGTACTTAATGCTTTGTCATTAAAATAGTATTATTAGTAATGTGTATACCACTGGTGTTTTACATAAAAATATTATTATTTATTAGTGGATTATATTTTACTTGAGTGAACTTAATTTGATTGAAATGTCTGTTATTTCACTTTAGAATTTGACAAGTTTCTAGAAGAAAGAGCCAAAGCTGCAGAGATGGTACCAACCTTACCATCGCCCCCTAGTGGAGATCCCGCTCCCCCTGTGAGCGTACCCAGTGGCAGTCGCAAGAAACCACAGAGATCTGAAGATGCCCTTTTTGCCTTGTAGCATTGCAGCAGAAACCTCTGTCCCCCAGCCCCCACTCCACAGACCCAAAACTGCCCGCTGCACCCCAGCTCAGCTCCAACATACATTGGTCAGCCATGTGCCATTGTTATCTGCCCAGTCTACCAACCCTATTTCCTGGCTCAGTGCACTACATCACAGAGGCTAACTGCCCTTGCTTCATTTTACCTTTGTCTTTACAGTGAAAAATCATTTGGTAAAACCACTGGCTACCATTTAAACGGTTTTGCATTCATACCCCAGAGCTCTTAATTGAGGTTGAACAAGTATTGTGAGAAAGCGTTCATGAATATCTTCCTTTCTTACTTGTGTCTCCTCTGTCAACCCTTTTAGCTTATGCCCGGATAGTCTCTAGTGAAATCAACCCCAGCCAATACATAATGATAAAATGCATTAATTAAGTACAAACTGGAATATTTACAATGGATTTTTTAAATACTGAATGATAATGTCCACACATTAATCTGTCCAAACAAATTTCTGTTATAATCAAACATTTTGTGTATTAACTTTATTAACTTTTGTTTTTGTTTGGATTTGTTATGTTGTTATTTCTGTGAATTGCTACTTTCTTGTCTTACTCTGTGTAACTGACATTTGTTTAAGGGAAGAAAAAACACTAAAGGGTCAGAGTATGCATCATTAATTGTAGCTGATTGTGACCTCTTGTCACATGCACCTATAAATCTTTACACATCTTTTGCCTGATTGGCTGGCAGCTGGATTGTAAAGGTGGCCTGAGGCACTGCACATGCATAACTGTGCACCATTGGAAAGCGAATATAAAAATATGGACATCACTATGATTTTTATCCTCTTTTCGAGTGTATTATTGTATATACCTGCATTGCTACATTGCCACGACTAAGCATGGAGTCTTTATTTTGATCAGTAGTTAACAAATGTGCAGTTTTGGCCAGAACATTTGCGTGGTCAATAGATCTCTACCCAGAGGCGCATCCTTTTATACTGTGTTTCTTTCAGGTTGTTGATAACAGTTTAGATCTAAAACATTAACAGAATGATTGGGGGTAATAGCAGCTGGTTAGAATGTTGCATTTATTTAAAGCAGCCTTTTTGGTTATAATTCACCACTGTAAAGGTGTATCTGACAATTTTTATGGGAGATTCATTGTAACAGTGAAGAATGAATACTACGTTTTCTCCTGGACCTCAGGGTGGTGTTATAAGTTTGTAATAATAAATTATACTGGATTTGTTAAATCAGTATAAGTAATTATTTTAGAACATTTTTAACAAAAACAAATACATTTTTGTTTGCTTAAGAGTGCTTCTGTTGAGCCTGCCTTATCAGATAAGTTTAGTGATAGTCTTTCCCAGTGTTTTGTTTATTATGTACTTGCAATGGTTACGTGGCCAAGCAGGAATTCCCCTGTTTTTTCTGCACATATTAATATTGGACTTTGGTTTAGTGACTTTCTAAAGTCTTTAAGCACAGTTCAGGAGAGCTTTCTATGATGTTGAATATTTCTGAAAAAGGTAATGGACCAAAGTTGGGAAGATATGAAAAAATAAGGGAGAAGATGTGCTAGAGTCAGAGCGAGCATGAACTCATTTACATTGAGTAGCTTCACAGGTGTGTGACTTTCTCATTAAACATGATTCAGTCATGGTGAAGTAGGCGTCTATGCAATGGGTAATGTATATGTATCGAATGAATACCGCCAAAAGCATTCAATGCAGTTCTGTCATTATGAATCGGTATTTGAATTTGTCAGTCGTTTTATTTCCCTTTTTCTCATGCAAGTGAAGAACATTAATTTCCTTTTTTCTCTACCCCTTTTCATTCTCAAGCAATCATTAGATGTGAATATAAAATCATAGGCCAGAAAGAATTGTAACATTTTATGTGTTGAAATGTTTACGCAAGTTGTTCATTCCTTCCCCAATTAGAATGTTTCCAGCTGTTAAACTTTACTTTATTGCTATGTTGAGTGGGATTTCATTCAGATTTAACCGACCTGGGGGCAGTGTAGAGGATAATTAAACTACTTTTTGAGGTCTAAAGAATTAACATAATGAGGATTTTATTGGTGACCCTGAATGGGCTAATTGGCAATGTCTAAGATTGAGACCTGTAATTCTAATGTTCATTGGCTTGCTTCATTCTAGTTGTGACAATATTAGTAACGGCAATGGAATATTTCCTAATATGACCTTGAGTGTATCCCAATAATAATATGGGGTTCACACTTGTAATAATGAAAACACTAATGGAAACTTACAAGACATCAGTTACCCTGAGACATTTTACCTTCACCATCAATCTCTTTAACTTAATCAACATTTTCTGTAAGGTGTATTGTAATTGAGTTCTGTAATAAAATATCTTATTTGAGCTGTTATTTAAAGTGATCTATTAAAATGCCAGAAAAGTATTCTGGTAGCTTGCAGCAGAGAAGGTCATTTTTTCCCTTTGTAATTACCTTAGAACGTTAGAAAATATTGACAAATCTCAGATTAATTTATTTGTAATATTCATTTCAACCTTAAATATTAAAATGTAATTCAGAACATTAAAACAAAATGTTTTAATTATTATACGGGACAGTGTATTTTTATTTATGGTAAATGCGTCAACTTGCATATAACATTTTTTTCTCCATTTATTGAATTAATTATTGTTATTATTATTATTATTATTTGCTTTTGTTATTTACCCTATTTTCTTGGAGATTACCTATTAACATATGGGCTATGTATGTATACTATTGGGCTTTCAGAGGTGGGAATGTTAAGGGTCCAGAAGGTTCTATTTCGCTTTGATTAAGGGCATTGTTTTAAGGATAAAAATCAACTCTGCCCTGGTTCTTTGGTCTTGGACCTAATATTTTATCCTAGTTTTTCTGCTTCTACCAATAAATGAATGCCAGATGGGAGTTCCTTTTACACTTTTTTATCACTAGTAATTTCTCAGCTTTATGGCAGCCTTAATGACCACATAATGAACTGACATCTCAAGCTTGAGACATGTAGCCCTCCTTTTGCATCTGAAAGACATTTTAACAGACCTCTATTATCATTACTCAGTATTATACTCACCAGTTGCACTTTGTGTGTGTGCATGTGCGTGCGTGTGTGTGCGTGTGCATATGTGTGTATACGTGTGCATCCTTGTCCACATACATGTGTGCAAACGTGTGTGCATACTGGTGTGCGCATGCATAACTTCTTTGACTGAAGCAGCAATATTCTGAGTAATTGATAAAGTGTGAAAAAACTATTGGTCTTTGGGTGTAGGTCACAGCGAAGGCGTCTGGTGAAGCAAAGACCAGAGGATGATGAGTGCTTGATTTGGTTACCTGGCTTGCTCTTTACTACAATAACATTTCCCACAAGGACAGGTCTAATGAATCAGTAACTGGGATCAACACAGTAACTGGACATGATGTGTTTGTGTGGGTTTGTGCTAACTGCTGCTGTTTGACTGTTGCATGTGCTGAACTCCCAATAAAACACTAGCAATGTGATCTGTACTTCATTTTTTCTGTGATTCTTAATTGCCATTTTAATGTGAATTTAAGAATAGAAAATATGTCAGGGTTTTCAGAAAAAATATGAAAATCTGCTGGAATTCCTACTTGTAAAACAACTGTTTGCTTTAAAAGTTTGCCTATAAAGGAGTGTTCTGTGTAAAATCAATAAGCAATCAGTGTCACAGTAAACAATCCTACCTCATTTTGGCCTAAGAACACATTCAGTATCACATGGGAACTGAGCTCAGTGTGGCTGGTCTCCACTTCAGCAAAGGTCAACCTGTAATGTGTGTAAACTTGGAAAGATCACAGCCATGCTGGGATTTTGCTCAACTAAGCTTGTGTAATTTCGCCTTTGCACTCCCATCACATTCACTTTCAAAATGTTTTTATTCTGAGGAAGAAAAATTACCATGTTAAACTTTGAATAAAAACTATTACAAATATATACATTAACACATGTTGGCACTATCGTTTCTGAAGTTTGTCATTTGTAACATTAACTGAAGGAGATTTTAATTTAATGTAATATATAATTGTTTTGGAAATCATTAAATATTAAGGTAGGGAGAGATTTCAACTGTCTTAGTATGTTTCAAATACAGACTGCATATTTTCACAGAATTTTGTTTATCTTAGTGCTGTGTGTTAAAGCTTTTTTCAGGGGAATATGTGGTAATACTACTGTATAATAAGTTTAGATTGAGATGTGAGAGCTCTGTGCTTTCTTCTGATGAACGGTATACAAAGTTGTATAATTGTATAATGTGCCTCTGGCTGTCAGTAGCATGCATTATCACTTCTCAGTCAGTATTTCAGCATATTCCATACCAGCCAGGGGGACCCCTGACACTCTGCCCTTCAGCCACCACAGCCTTCTTTAATTTTGTCATGCATGTAGGTATTTTCACTTTACATAGCCATATGCCCATCACTTACAGTTTTAATGGCGTGTTGCAATTAAGTACTAGTTGAACAATTGAAATTGTTTTAAAAATTCACATTTTAAACTATACAAATATACAATAATTTGACCATTATATACAAGTGTCTTTGTTTGTCAAACCATGCATTAAAAGTCAAATAGGCTATGTCCCATGTTTGGGGCATCTTTGCTGCACACTTCAATATTCTTGACAAGAAAAAATTGACATACTATTGTAAGAAAAAATGTAATCACGGGGTAGAGGTGGGATGTGAACTCACCCCATTTTGTGGTATTTCTGTCCTATTGGCTAACTCCTGTTGTTTTGTTTTGAAGGCGTGGATGGAAGGGCAACGGCAGATCTTCAATGTGTACGATTTTAATGCAGTGTTCACCAAGCAAAGGATAGAATGTTGACTGTTTGGATTCCCAAGGTATGGATGTCATATTTTAATGACCAAAGCTTACAGTAGCTTGTTTGTTTTTCCCTCCTAGCTTGACTACCCAATAAACTTTTTTAGATTACTATACGTAGGCCGAGGCTATTCTTAGCCACTGCCTATTCACTTAAAAAAAAACTCCCGAGGCACATCGGCTCTTTTGGGTCCTTTCGCCCCGTTCGAGGATAACAGAACACACATTTACCTCCGTTCGACACAAATTTTCCAGCTATGTTTTGGTTGTGTCTGTCTTCACATTATGTCCTATATAGTATATGCTCTAAATTATTCAATTTAAATTCGAGGTGATTATGATGTTACAGCTTCTAAAACGGCTACTCTCAAACAGATTTCGATGTATTTATTCATTTATTTATTTAGACAATTTGCGTTATATTTCCCGTGTAGATGCATGTATTTTATAAAACAAAAATAATTAAAACTTATAATAATAATAATAATTAACATGATATCCCTCGATTACGTTGGCTATAGCCAGCTACAAGATCTTGATTAGATGGTGCACGTCACGCAAAATGATGTGATGCATGTCTGTCTGGCTGCAGCATCAAATGTAAATTTACGTAATACAACATGACCGGCAAATGATGACTGGCAATATTATAATTCTAGTCCAAGTTCTAGTCGGTAGGCTACAGAAGCTTTATTTTCGCTGCAAGTTACTGTAGGGTATTTTCTTAAACGACGTCTTGCAAGACGACGAGGCTGTCAAGTCTGATGTATGGCTCTGTGATTTTACAGACGTGTCCATAACGTTAGACAAAACATTGGCTAACATACTAACACTGCAACATGGGGAGTCGCGTTATTTCCCTGCTTAGCAACCGAGTGCAGCTATCGCCAGGTTGTTTTCTAAGTTCTGTGAACATCACATTCAGACAGTGTACCGACAGCTATTAACTAGCTAGCTACGTATCATACTATCAGATATCATAGTTCATTCATTGACAACTAGCTAGCTAACATTGACGTTAGCTGGCATATTGATAGGTAATGACGTTACAAATATAAGATTACCGTTGCCGTTCTTTCCAACCGCTTTGAGTAACTGACTTTAGCTGACGTTGCCATAAAAGTTTTCCCGACCGTGAAAACTGCCTGGCTTGTTTACATTTTGGACGGATGCTAGTGGGTAAATCTATCGCTGTTTCCCTTGCAGAACTTTCGACACAAGCAAATCGGAAGCGCTATCTTAAAATTTCTTCTTACCATTTTTAATTCTATAAGGGTTGTGTGAAGTGAAGTCCATAGTATGATCGGCTTGAGCAATCACCTCTAACTGTTGACTACATTGCTGAGCAACATTGAGCGTAAAAGGATTTCTCTTTCTGAAAGGCTGTTAGCTGTATAGTTCCACCGTGTGCAGAGAGTTGAGCGCACCTCTGTGGATGAAGTTTATGAGAAACATTTGCGCCAGTCATGAACTGGCCAGTCAGCAATCTGACGTCAACGTTAGCACGAGAACTTGTATCGCTAGTTATGTCAGCTAATGTTCTGTGGTGAAATTGCGTCTTTTTAAAATGATGACTTCTGCTAATACAATCATAGGAGATAGCAAACGTTAGCTAACCCAGTCGACTGTCATTTCATTTTGTGTTGCTGTTTCTAGCTTGCCTTTGTGAGCATGCATTTCACATGACGCCAGAAGAATGAAGCTGTATAGCATAGCAGTAGTGCCTCCCCGCCCTCTTTCAAAAGTGTGACGTAATCAAGGTTTCATTCCCCTCCAGAGTTCACAAGCAGACCACAGCCCTCAATTTCAAAAGCGCCAATTTGTATTGTGTATGCACATATTTGCAAACACATATTGTATATATATTTGTATGGTTTCAGCCATATCTGTGCTGTCATCTTTAAGATACATTTTCCAGCTAACTGCCCACCAATTTAAGATAGCTGTAATTAAAATGTGAAGATTTACAAACCTGATATTTTCCGTTTTTCGAAGGATGACCCATTTTGTCTAACAAAAACGAGCTTAAAAATTGTGAATATTTTCAAAAATGTTTCAAAAGGTAGTATATTTTATTGTTGTTTGTTGTTTTTGTTACTTATAATAATATTCAGGCCAGGAAAATGAAATTGACCGATAGTACCCTTTTACCATATGGCCGATGTTAACCCTGGCCTTGGCCATTCACCTTGCCTTGGACGAGACAGAACTCAGACACGCTCTCGCTTAGTCTGTTTTGGGGGGCAGGCCCGCATAGCAAGGCGTCTAAGAGAGCTTCTCATTGGCTGTGAGCGATCACCTCATGCAAAAACATTGCTTTACAAATCCATCCCGACTGCCATGCGTTTTTGTAGTTTAGAGGGAGGTGTGTAATGTACACCCGCTCGCATTTCACTTTCGTCCTTAATTAAACTTCTTGAACTGGTAAACATTATGAAATAGTGGTGGTAATATTCGCGGATAATTCCTTGCTTGACTCTTCATTAGTTCTAGCTATCTGATCCATGTTCTCTAACGCCAAATGATACGTAGCTGTCAACATGGATTGCACTTTGGAAGGTAAATACACTTAATTGCGAAGATTTTTCCTCCTGTTGGGAATGTGATTTTCAGTGCACCCACTTCTGTCTGTTGGTACTTATGAGTAAATAGAAACCATTTGCGCTCAAGTTCATGTGTATTTAAAAAATTCGATATGGTGGATGTGGGTGTCCAATAATTGAATGCAATAATGATTCTGTAGTGCTGTGCGAGTGGTGGATAAAGTAAATGTCATAGATGCCATGCAGTTTGGTCTATTTATTTATTTATTTATTTATTTATTTATTCATTTATTCTTTAAGTGGCTCTTCACCTGAAAGCTTTTATTTCTTAATCAAAGACAAATGAATTACTTATGTGATTCATTTGTGTTACCTATGTGAGTTGAAAATGTTTTACGAGTAGATGGTGCTTACAGATTGTGATGTAGGGCAGCTAAAAGTGGAAGGAGAATGTGATTACTACTGCACCCCCGCTGTGTGAAAGGCATAAACCCAATTAAAGAGCCACCAGCTTGCTTATCAACTGCACCACTGAAGGACTCAATTAATTGCTAATTGGATTACTGTCAGTGACTGGATTAAAGTGGTGCCATAGTGACTGCATACCCGACAAAGGTGGAAAATTTGCATACATTTCACAGCAAAAAAGGGATGGTACTAGTTTCCTGTTGTATGTTAATTAGAACCACTGGTTCACTTGCTTGTTATTATTAACATTGAATGTTAATGTGGTCTCTGTCAAGCATGAGAGACATTATGTATTTATTATTCTTTATTTAAAGAATAATTGGTGTAAATGTTTCCGGCATGTCACCTCTATTATTTTTGTAGTCAGTAAAACAAATATAATGTGTTGAGATGATTTATTATTATTATTATTATTATTATTATTATTATTATTATTATTCATAATAATAATAATAATAGCTTTATTTGTATAGTGCCTTTCATACAGAATGCAGCTAAAAGTGCTTAACAGGAATAATAAAAGCAAAGGAAGACAGTGAATAACACAATGACCATAGTCAATTATACAAATTAAAGACATACCACAAGATTAAAAAATGGAGTAAAATAAAGTATTAATAAAAAAGTAATAAATAATAAAATATTAAAATGAAAAGCAATGAAATATTTAAAAAATAATAAAATAAGTTGCCACCTGAGTTTGCTGTTCTAATGATTTGTGGGAGAGTGTTCCAGTTTTTTTTTTTTTTTCTTTGTTAGAAATCTAGCGGTGGTGTTCTGAATGACTTGGGGTTTGTCAATAGACTTTTTCGGTAGGGCGGTAAAAAGTGCATTGCAATGGTCCACACGGCTAGAAATAAAAGCTTGTATCAATTTTTTTGGCATTCTGCTGAATTAAAAAAGTCTTACTTTGGCTGTTTCTTAGGGGGAAAAATGCAGTCTTGGTCACATTGTGATTTAAAATTGGCATCCAAAATAAATCCCAGGTTTCTGACTTAAGATTTTGTTTGTTTGTTGAGCCACAATTTTGTATTTTTTTAGTAATAAAATAATTTTGTGTGCAGAGAGCCCTAAAGTTTTGATTTGACATCCATTGTTCTGGGTTCTTTGTATTAATTTGATGCTTCTGCCGTGCACAGACATGCTTCAGCTCATCAACAACCAGGACATGGAGTTTGTCAACCTCTTTGAATCCCCTCAGTATGTTGGGTGTGCTTCTGCACAGGAACTGTCCGGCTCTCCCCATGCCAGCCCTCCTCCCTCTGTCCCGTCTCCCTCCTCATCACTCAGGGGGTCCAGCAACACCCCTCACTTGGATGCTTTATTGGAAGATCCTACCGTTCATGCTGTTCCTCCCCCCCAAGTGGACCAAACTCCTGCCTTTGTGCAGCCTCACCTCCCTCAAATACCGACTCCTGTGACACAACCAGCGCCCCAGTCCACTCAGCGTAACCTGGAGCCAAAACCCCAGGAGGTCTCTCACCAGAGAAATCCATCAACACCTCACCCTCCTGCAGGGATCACCTCTGGGTTCAGCTCTGACCCCCAGGCCATCCTCACTTCTCCTGTGTCCCAGCTGCAGCAGCTGCAAGCCCTGCGGCCACCAGAACAACCACGGCAGCTGCAGCCACTCATGAACTACTCGCGTCAGAATGGATGCACAGGTGTGATGTGTTTATTTATACATACAAATATATATATAAAATGTATTTACCTTTGTTCTGTTAAAATTTAGGACTGGGTTTCACAGTTTATTTCCAATGCATTTTATAACATGCTTGTATTGAGTCCACATTAAGCATTTTCATTAACCTAATTGCATACTTGCCTAAGTGATGAATGTATCTCATGCGTCGCAGTAATCAAGAAACGCAGGCTAATTGTATTAGGTCAGTGTGACTGTGGTGGGATGCTGGCAATGGGCCATGATAATGGAATTTGCTAACCAGTAATGTTGTTCCCTGTCTCTTTGGCCAGTAATGGCAGTGCTGACAGGTTCATAGTGTAGATTACCTCTGGACCACTGATTTCAGATGTTTGTCAGTGCTATTGATGACTGAAGGAACAAATTAGGAAAAGGCTCACCCGCTGTTGAACTTTTCTCTGCTTTTTTTAAGAGTTTGTCCTTGCGCAAATATCTGGCTTATGTCCCTCTTCCACTTGGAAGACTGTTAGCAGTGTCCAAGAGTTTTCATATTGACCAATGAAAATAACTCACATGACATTTTTTGTGTGACACTGAGGATTAATTGGACTGTGAAGAAATGGTACTGATGCATTTCCACTAAGAAAAGATCACTGTTCTTTACCAGCTTTTTGTCATGTAGATTTTTCCAGTCTGTAATCATTGATGAGAAAGGGCTATTATCTCAATTTTTGGTATTCATATCGATAAGCGCAGTTTCATGAGAGAAAGATAATATAATGGCACTAGATTTATTTATGATCAATTTTTGTTGAATTTAAATGCCTCCTTTTATCTTGTGTTCCACATGTTTTCATCAAGACGGATCTGACCATTTGTTTCTAACTCAGCAAGTCTCCCAACCATATACCAATCCAGTGGCCATCCAAACACAGGTTCACAGTCAGCAAACCCAACTGCTCTCGGCCGCATCATCAAGCTCACCCGCACAGACCTGCTCTCCTCATGTTCAGCGAGTCCCAGTGAGTCCGTGTCTGTCCGTAGGTGACCAATAATGAAGTGAAACGTGACGGAGTCTGATCCCTGTCTCTGATTGTAGGTGCTTCTTCAACCCCAGTTTATCAAGGCCAGCTCTCTCCTGCTAACTGCTCTGAAGCCAGATGGAGGCACTATGGTGAATTCTGCCTGTATCCCCACCCTGGCCACATCTAGCTCTTCTGTCCAAACCACCCCCATGCAGGTACTCAACTCCTGCAAAATAATACCCTGTTGGGCGGGGCAGTCTGCAGGGCTCTTTGTGCGTTCTGGCGTCACCTCTCTCTCCATGTCCCGCAGGCCCTGATGAGTGGCAGCACTTTCCTGACCACTGTGCCGGTGATGGTGGACACGGAGAAGCTCCCAATCAGCCGCATTGCCGTCGGCGGTAAGCCCTCAGGGCTGGCTAACAGGGGAGAGAAGCGCACCGCTCACAATGCCATAGAGAAACGCTACCGTTCTTCAATCAATGACAAGATCATTGAGCTCAAAGATCTGGTGGCTGGAACTGAGACCAAGGTACACTCATCATGTTAAAGAGCCATATTGAATAAAATACAGTATGCATGTCTCCGTATGGACCGTGTAGCCAGTGTGAAAAGGACCTAATGGGTGTGATGTCTCTGTTTCTCTTGCTGCTTTCAGCTGAACAAGTCCTCGGTATTGAGAAAGGCGATCGACTACATCCGCTTTCTCCAGCAGTCCAATCACAAGCTGAAGCAGGAGAACATAGCCCTGAGAACGGCAGTCCAAAAGAACAGTGAGTTTCCTGTCACACGCACTTCTGCAGCGCATGCTGTGTACACGGCAGCAGTCAGCCTCTCACTGGGCTCCTCTCTTCTAGAGTCTCTGAAGGATCTGGTGGCCATGGATGTGGACAGTCCAGGGTGCGACATAAAGAACGAGCTGCCCACACCCCCGCCCTCCAATGCAGGCTCTCCCGTACTCAATAGCACATTCTCATACTTCAGCAGTGACTCTGAGCCGGACAGCCCTATTGGAGATGACATCAAGGTACATCAACACTCACATACTCGCATACATTTACTTACACTAGATTTCATACATGCATGAAAATGCATGTGTTGGCAGTGTAAGGCTTCATGAACCCGAAAGTCTGTAATCGTCATACAATTTCAGTATTCACTGATTTACTATTGAGAATAAAATCCTTTGATTAGTCGCACATTGTACAGAAGGTCGACCCATTATAGGGTTCTTGAAGCACTGCTCTGTCTATATATACATTCATCATTATAAAATAACTCTGGTGCTAACTCCCACTTTACTTGTGTCCTTTTTTCTTGGTCTGCAGTCACCGGTGAAGTCAGCCGAGTCCTCCCCCAGCAGAGTGGGCCTGCAGGACCGCTCTCGCGTGGTACTGTGCACCTTCACCTTCCTCTTCCTCTCTCTCAACCCCCTGGCAGCCCTAATGAAAGGAGCGACGTCTGGCACAGCAGCCCTGAGCACCGCGGGGCATGCTGGGACAGGCCGCACTGTGCTGGGATTGCAAACGGGAGGTACTGTCAATATCATAACTGAATGTGTTAAATATTAATCACATTTACAGGTACACGGGTATTTTATTACTTTCATTACTCCTACTTAAATGCTGTTCAAATACTTTTTATGTAACAATAAAACAGTGTTTCTATGAGGTTTTATTTCCCTCAGTCAGAACAAAATAGAATGCACAATCTATTAATGACATGTAATTATTTTTAATTTCAGCATGGTAAACAAACTCAGAAAAGTATTTTAGTCTGAAATCTTTGTTTATTTATAATTTTGCATCACCTGATCAGACATGCATGCTTTGATTGAATGCTTTGACTTTGAATTAAAATGGTCTAAATGATTAAAATTGAAATGATCTCAATACTACTTAAAAAATTTCACTCTCAATTTTACTTTTCTATACAGATAGTCAGATGTATATGCCAATTTACAGCATGTGTATATACTACTTTATATTTACTA